>NC_061504.1:1304750-1361434 GCF_022539355.2 Hippoglossus stenolepis | reverse complement strand
TTTCGAATCGAATATGAATATGAGGCTTGAGGACACTTGGATGACACCACCACGAACTTTATGGAAGGCGAGTTATGTTTTTCTGTTTTACTACATCTGACTTTGGTCACCAGTTCCTTTAATTGTGTTGGATTCTGTTCTACAAGTTTACCCCTGAGACACCAAGTGTTTGTGGACTCAAACCTCCACCCATCCCTCCAACTCGCAGTGGGAGTTGATAATGAGTGAATTTTCATTTCTGGGTGAACTATCCCTTTAAGTTTCATAAGAGTCCCTCTTTCCATAGCATATGATTTGCTTTTAAATATCAAAGAACACAGCAATAACCATTTCTTTATAGAGTTGAGACTTTATTGATTTCTGTGCGCTGTCATTCATATAATTTAATATTCTGTTGCACATACTGCATCTTTACCTGGACAAGTTTGTTGTGCATTACGAAATGGCTCTCTTCAATTCCAATACACACTGAATGTTAGGTCCAAGTGATCCATCACTTCTCTGTTGGTTCTCCTGACCATTCACAGTCCAGTTGTTGCCAACCACCTCAACTGGCCTGTCTCCTCTGGTGGTCAAGTTCCATGAGTGGAAGGGACTCACTTCCAGTTTAATATTGTTCGGCTAAGAAAATAAATAAGTATTTTAACCTGTTCTCAGACATGCATGACCTCTGGAGATTCCCGCTTTCTCGGAAGGGTGTGTGTGGCTTTGTAAATGCCTGTGTGAGTCATGAAAGTCAGGAGAATCCTCTGTGTGAATACAGCAGTGGGAATCCTCGCTGGATTAACAGCGAGCGGAGTGGGGGTTGATGATGCTTCTAACATGTATAAACAAAACAAAACTCTGAATAAATTTCAAAACGAGATGACACTTGTAAAGAAGATACAGGAAGATGCTTAAGAGTTTGTGATGACAGAGCCAACAAAGGTGTCTGTGTGTTGTCAAAGAAAGTCACATGATCTCCGCAGAATCATGCATTCACTTCCTGCCTCTGCCTGCTGCACCACCTCACCCTGAATCCTGCAGACAATTCTGTGTTGTTGTGTTGTGCCTGGTAGAGTCTCCTGCTGCAACATTCATGCGTGAAAGGCAAACTCCAGAAAGTCCTGACCAAATTTTCCCTGACATCCTCAAGAGGGCAGTATTGCTAATTAGTCCTATTAATGAGTTAAAAAGTCTGAATTTCCAACATTTAACTTATAAGCAAGTATAACAGAAATCAGCAGTAAGAAATACTTGTGATTTCAATTGGGTGAACCTCAGTACAGTAAAAAAAAGAAAAGTGACATGACATGGGAAATTGAGGTTTTGCGGGACAGAGCCACGGAAGAAGAATGGACTATTAGTGGGGCTGGATGACTGCTCAGCAGGCGGAGAATAAACATACATGTATGTGTCTGATCCAAACTGTACATTGATAAAACTAAGCAGATTTCCAGCTAATTGAAATCACACCCTCAGCGGAGGTGGGGAAATCTTAGTGTTGATCAACAAAAACAGCATGTTGAAAAAAATGACTGATGTGTGAGTATCAGAAGAATCATATGCATGTATCATCTCACTTCAAAATATAAATAACATGGTATCATTACTTAAAAGCTTTATTGTTAAACAAATACATTAGATCAGAGAAAAAACATTTCATTCATCTCCACTTTCTCCCTGAATAACTATAAAAAAATCAATAAAAAAAAGAATTGTGACATTCAGATATCATCTACACATTTAACCTCTAGTTAAGTCAACAATCTAATATAATCTACCCAACACAAAGAGGCAGTAAAGGGATAAATCACTGAAAAAATTCTCTATACCACATGCCGATGGAGAAGTGGGTGAAGTGTTTGAGTCCACAAAACCCTTCTGGAGTCTCGGTGGTAAACAGTGTTGCAGCAGAACCCAATACAATTGAAGTAACTAAAGTGACTTCTTCTTCAGACGTAAAAAAACAACAGAAAACACAACATGCCCTTACATACTGCTCGTGTGGTGTCATCCAAGTGTCCATAAGACCCATCACTCATATTACGACTTGAAATAATAATTTACACATTTAAATTTGATGTTTTAAGCCTAAATGTCCACTGATATCTTCCTACCAGGTATTCACAGACTGCATCAGTTGTGCTGCTGTCGTAGCTTAGCCCATCCGGTGAACTTTAGGCTAAAGACATTGAATTGTGATATCGGGGCTTGCAGACACTTGGATGACACAGCACAGCAGTATGAAGGCATGTTATGTTTTACTGTTGTTTATTATCTGAGAAGGACTCAGCATTGACTTCATAGTTAGATCCTGCTCTAACACACCGTGTTTTGGGCTCAACCTTTATTACCCTTCCATCAGTATAGTGGTAATTAATTTTAATAATTAATTTTCATTTCTGGGTGAACTGTCCCTTTAAGTGCAACACAATTCTCTTAGCTTATTTTTAAGACTGACAGTCACTATTTTTTCACATGCAGCGCCCGGGCTGTTTAAATACTAAATGCACTTGTGTTTTATTCATCTAAGCCAGGGGTGTCAAGCATTTTTTTCCCGAGGGGCCACATACAGAAAAATATACGAAGGACTGGGCCACTCACTGGGCGTGAGGTATACTGCCTCACCTCTCATGCACTCATATTGGCAAAATCAATCAAATGGAGTAAATTACATTTTGATAATTAGACATGTTTGAAGAAAAAAAAGCCTCCCTCAAGCTCTCCCATTATTGCTGATTTTCATTTTATTTTACAAAAAGGTTGTGAGTCATTCTCTCAGTGACAGCCTCAGATTGGTTCTTAGGGTGCTGATCCCCCTTCATTTGTCTGTATGAAGGGAGAGACAAGGAAATAGGGATGTGGATATTTCAAGCTTATTACACAAATAAATGATTGGGCTTGTTAACACCATGTCAACTAACGTTGTTAAAAGATTGTCATCAACTTTAATTGACTGAATTTATTAAGTAATTGGGCTTATTAACAAATGGCTTGTGTGTATATTTTAACTCACCTGTAATGGGAAGAATGTTAAGCTCAGTAGGAGCAGTGATGCTGATTCTTCAGAGAATCATCACCACTGAATTTCGATCAGTTCTAATTGCAGACTCTCCTCCACTTCTTCTGCATCCATTGAAAGCAAGCCGCAAACAGTGTGATTTCCTTCTCAATGACAGAAAAATCTTGGAAGCGCTGACTGAATTCTGTCATGAGATGTGATCCTGAACACATTCTCCCATTTTTTGCAGAAGGCTTTTGGCATTTGGATATGCGCATTTGATTTCGGTCAGCGTGGGGAAGTGCGCTACATTGAGTTGCGCAGTTGTGACTCGAAGAGACGGAGCTTCGCACGGATATGCTCATAACTGGCTATTGTTTTTTCTTGGCTTTATTGCTTTTGGAAAAACTGTTGCTGCGTTAGCAGGCTGGCTGCCATTTGCTTTACCTTCTCTTTCGGCTCTGCGCCAGTGTAGGACGTGAAGGTCTGATGTTTCGTTTCATAATGCCGTCGTACATTGCACTCTTTCATCACGGCAACACTCTCATTGCAAATCAAACAAACACACTTCCTGGTTTCTATGAAAAATATTCATTTTTCCACGAGTCTGAAATTTTCTGCACTGAAAAGCTTGCAATCTGCGTCTCTTGGTTCGGCATTTCTGGTGACCCTGAGCAAATTTTTTCTTCGATTGCTTGCTTTGTGGAGACGCTGCCTTGTTCAAGACAATAAACGCCACCTAGTGTTAAACTAAAGTGCAATACAGTGGGGCCATAGTCCATTATATTTTTAGACTTTGATACGGGCCAATTAAAAATGGATGGCGGGCGCAGTTGGCCCCTTGGACCGTCAGATTTGGACACCTGATCTAAGCAGTGTGTTGCTGTTAAAATGGTCTGAGTCGGAGCTCATTGGAGGAGTATTAGCATTAGTTGACACAGTGGTAAGTCTCAGGAACAAAACCTATCTTGGACCAAGACATTAATAGTGCATATATAGGCTTATTGCACTTTCACTTTTACTACATTACATCCAATCTTACTATATGAATTTACCAAAAACAAGCACACCTGCCTTTCTAAAGGCAAAGGCTGGTGTTGCAATCACTTCTCCATGAGATTATTCAAGACATTAAAACATGCACCTGCTGCATTGACTACATGTCCCAATATGGGAAATCAACAAAACTGAATTTGGTCAAAACTATGCACTTGCATAATACATTTAGGAGCATGAGCTGAGAATGTTAATACAGAGCTCTTATTCTGGGTGCTCTCCCACCACGTTCGGTAGGTGTACAACTTTTAGTACTCTTACATGCCTTTCCAAGTCTAAACACAATAATGTTTTCCAACCACGATTCATGGGCAAGGCTTCTACCCTGAGTGAATTTTATGATTATTCCGCGATGTCTTGCACACACATTTTCCCCACAGGTGTTACAGAGTCGGCTTCTCATCTGTGTGGATTCTTGTGTGAATTACCAACAAAATTGTCTTTGATTCAAAGCTTTCCCAAATGTTTCACAACCATATGGTTTCCCACCTGTGTGAGTTCTAATGTGGTATTTTAAAGACGTGACTCTGTGTAAAAGCTCTCCCACAAGTCTTGCAAGAATATGGCTTCTCACCTGTGTGAATACGCGTATGCTTTTTCAAACCCTGATTTCTGACTGAATCTTTTCCCACAGGTGTTGCAGAGATCGGTTTCTCTCCCGTGTGGCTCTCGGGTGAAACAACAAGTCTTTACTGATTCACAGAGCCTTTCCCACATATTTCACAAGTATATGGCTTCTCACCTGTGTGGATTCTTGTGTGGTGCAACAACATTGTGCTGGTTCTGAAAGCTTTCCCACATGTTTCACAACCATATGGTTTCTCACTTGTGTAGGTTTCTAATGTGGTATTTTTAAGTGGTTACACTCTGTCTAAGCACTCCCACAAATCTTGCAAATAATATGGCTTCTACCTTTGTGAGTAGCGGATGCTTGTTCAAGCGTGATTTCTGACCAGATCTCTTCCCACAGGTGTTGCAGGAGTACAGTTTCTCTCGTGTGTGGATTCTCAAGTGGAGCAACAAGTCTGCCGGATTCTGAAACCTTTACCACATATTTCCACAGTATATGGCCTCTCACCTGTATGGATTCTTAGATGAACATTCAATGTTGGTATGTCAGTGAAACCTTTATCACAGGTCTTGCCTGAGGTATGGCCTCTCACCTGTGGGGTTTCTTTCGAATGTATAATTAACCAGGACTTGAACTTAAACGATTTTCCACAAGTGTCACATGACTTTTTAATTTTGTAGGTGTTACGATTGTCTCTTTGTTGGGAAAGAGTTGTCTACACTATCGCTGGGACTTGTGTTATTGTGATGCGTCCTCTTTCTCTTCTCTCTCTTTGACTCTTCATCTCTAGTTGACCCCGGGTCCACATCATTGCTTCCTCTCTGATCTTGGCTCTCAGCTACAGGAGAGTAGTGAGAGAGGGCTGACTCTTTGGTTCTTGTCCACTGTGGTCGATCTCCTCATTAGTAGAATGCATATAATGGCATCGTTCTTCTGGTTCAGTACAAGCTGCTCTCCTCCCTGATTGGTGCAGAGTCTCTCCTGCTCCTCTTTAATCTGTGGATCTGAGGCTCTGGGTCCTCTTGTTCCAGACTGGAGTTTTAGGCCTGGTCACTGAGAACCTCCTCCTCCTTACAGATATGTTGCTGTGGGGCTCACAAAGGAACAAATGCACACACAAAAATAGGGCATTAATGTGATGAGGAGTAAGTCAATAAAGGATACTATACAAACACTTTAGCAGACTTTTTATCTGATCCTGCTCTGTTAGTTTTCATTTGACCATTCTGCTTTACACACCTGTCACCTTTGTAGTTTTATCTCAGGTTTCCAAACAGATCCAGTAGTCTGCGCTGATAATTAATGTCTTCATTGAACTCCAAGGATAATATTCTGAGTGACTCTGGGTATTTCTTCAGCAGCAGCAGTTGGTACTGTCTGTGGGTCCTCTTGGTCTAGAGTGGAGTTCTTGTCCTGGTCACTGAGCTGCTGGTCAGTAGAACCTCCTTCTTCTTCCTACATACATGTTGCTGCGCGGGGCTCTGGAGGAACAGGGGACACAGCTTGGTCACTAATTTGATGATGGAAAAAGGACATCTGGCAATATATGTATCTAGAGTATTTGGATCATGTCTCAGATCGTTCGGTCTTTAACCCTGATGTCCTGGCTTGGCTTCCGGGTACATCTCGTAACAGACTCCAACAGAGACTCTGACCTGGGGCGACCAGACCTTTAATGAGTCTGTCCTGAAGCTGGCGCTGGTTATAATTATGCTGTGGTGGGACATCGCTAAAACAATGAGCGTAGCTGTAAACATGATCGATTATGTTCAGTGACTGCATCGATGCAGAGTGGGTCAAGTCTGCATCATGATGCCCTCAAGTAATTCCCTACCTCTATGATTTATATGTAATTTTCCTCGTACTACAATGGGGGCACAATGTCACATTAGGATTTGCGATGTCAAAGCAGTGTTTCCCATTATTATATATATATTATAATTTGTTCTGCCACAGTTTCCTTGCTGCATTATATAGCTGTGTGCAGCACTGTTTGCCACATGCTTTCTTGTATTATTCTTCCAAAAAAGTTCACACAGACAGACCTCATAGTTTCAGCTCCAATTCTGCTCGGATATGCAGGTGGCAGATCAATTAATCAAATTTGATTCATAAAACCCATATTCACAAATCTGGTTGTCTAATAGAGATAAACTCATCTACCCTTAACCCTCAACAAGAGGAAAAACTATTAAAAAAACACCTATTAACAGAACAAACATAGAAACCTCAGAGAGAGCCATGTGAGGATCCTCCCAGGAAGGACAGAAGTGCAATAAATGCTACGTGCAACTGAGAACATCAACAAAATAACTGTGTTTAAATGTTGATTCGAGAGAAACAGTTTTTAACATAAAGGAAAAGGGTGTTAATGTTTATGGTATTTATACATAAGTAAATGTCTGATAGAGATGAAGGGGCAGTTTTCTCTCATGTGAGAACTGTAGTCTGTGTACCTGTCACTCCTAATGTGCTGCGTGTGAGAGCAACGCCACCACCATAGAGTGAATGAATTCTGTTGGAAATGCGAAAATTAAACAACATTTCTGGATCGCGCTAAAGTTAATCGGTTCTTTACTGGCCCATATGGCAGAAAACACCCCTATATTTTTAGTGAACACATTTTCATGAAAGTTATCTCTGAAATCTCTTTAAGTTGTTGCTGAGGTATCATTGCTTGACTTAAGTGGCATCACATCACTTATTCTGATCAGTCCAAGGTGAGGACATGCAAAATACCAAAAAAAACTTCTTTGTTGATGGGCTCCATGGCCACTGGATAGAAATACCAAGTGTCATCATTTTTGAAGCCAACTTATTGCAAAACTACATTTGATTGTTGATGTGGCAATGAACCTCTAACTAATTGCAGATTCTTCATTCTCCTTCAGGAGTCTTTGATGCAGAAACTGTGTCTTTGTTCAGGTCTTTTCTTCTTAAAATAAAAGATGTTTTGTTTTCAAAACATTAGAGCCCATTTCTTTTACCATAATCGAATTGAAAATCAGAATCAACTAGGGCTACGTTGTAGCACTAACGAGGCAGAAACAGAGGCATTTTGAAGCCTGTTGCGGTTAGTGGAAGGCGATCAATGACCAAGCGCTGCGTCTCGCATTGCATGTGTTTTGCGCACTGCGGCAGGACAAGCACTTCACTTCCTCGTCCGTCCCGGGCCCGATGTCGATCCTTGCCTGCTAATTGCTCATTACGGTCACGCTATCAATTGCACATCACACTGTAGACATTTTATGTAAATCGAATGATAGTTGTAAAAACAAGCTTACTTCCTGTTGCCAGTAGGTGGCGCTATGACACTGAGGAAATATTGACACAGAGCTGTTCAGGCTTGGACTCTAATCATGTGACAGAAGTTTGGCCGTGATAGGACTATGCACACTGGAGTTATGACAACATCGTGTCCTTTGGCGAAGATGATCCTTCGCAGCATATCTTACACGGTTTGAGGAAATGTCACAATTGACCATGGTCCAATGACTTGTCTCAGCTCATTTGAGCTGTATATTGTTAAACGGCCAGGGCAGTGCATCAAAGTATAAAACATGTCACTTCCTGTAGCCAGCAGGTGGCGCTGTGATTTTAAGAAATGATTTCTGTGTAGATGTCATCAGGCCGGGTTCTTGTCTTAGATGTCTAGTTTGGACTCGGTGGATGCTTGTATGTCAGAGTAGAACCTCATGTTTTGATGGCGTGTAATCAAACTTTGGCATACGCCACGGTCACACCGTGCTGTTGAAAAATACGATCTTTGATTAGTTTTTATCTCCATCTTGTTGTGATGACACTCATCTCAATTTTGAGTTGATCAGATGAAAGCCACACCAGGACAAGTTCGTCAAAGTAAAAAAGCATTTACAAAGCAGAAGTTTTATAGATTAGAAGTAGAATCATTGTTTCACCTACATATGCTGATCTATCCAAGGAAGCCGAGGGCCCTTTAATACTCCTCGCACCTTTAACTTTACATTAAGTTCTTAAACCATCATCAGAAATACAACTTTTCATCACTGTGTTGGGATAGAGAAAAACGTTGCCATTTTTGTGTGTGATTCAAAGTTTGAAAATGGTCATTCTTGTTTTGTTTACAAGGGATATTCTAAATCTTATCCTATATATTAAATCATATAAACTCTTGTTGCTTTTACATAAGTGAGATATAAAAAATATGTTGCAGTTGTAATATTTCCATCTTCCTGCAGAATTTAACTCCAAAATTGAATTAGTTGAGATCTCAAATTTCCTTCGAAAATTAAGACAGAAACACAATCAGTAACACTGTATCGATTTAGGGTAGTCGCGTAACCCAACTAATATGCTTATTCTGAAAATATCTGACAGTTAGATGCTTACTATAAGCTATTTTGATCACCAGCCATAATGAGGTCACTCTACTCTGCCTTATTCAGCTTGTTGGAGCTGGTTCAGGTGAAGGTGCTGATGGCTGATGAATTAAGGAAGAAACCCAAACTGCACCTGTGTGAAACGGTGAATTTTCAGCTTGTAAAACAGCAAAACTTTAGTCTCAGTGGAATAAATCCTGAGAACAAATTATTCGATTTTGAATCTTTTAATAATTGTTTTAAATATGGGGAGAGGGAACCAGAGCACCTGGAGAAAATACAGCAAGACTTAAGTCTGAGTGGAATAAATACTGAGAGAAAATAATTCCATTTTATACATTTTATTCATTCTTATATAAATGTGGGGATAACAGGGCACATGGAGAAAACATATTTAAATTTGAAAGTGAGCTATCGGAATAACATCATCCACCTTTATCTCGGAAGAAGGAAGAGAAGCCTGCTCTGAAAGAGGAGAAGAAGCCAAGCTTTTGCACAGCGTCTTTTCAAGAGGAGCTAATTGATATCTCAAGTTCTGGATCTTAAAGAAAACCAATAGCATCTCTGGACAAGGCCACTTCTTACACAGCTCCTTGAAAATGACCTCGTCAAGGATTGTGTTGGGTTTAGTTGAGTCAATGTCTTTGACCTCGGCCCATATTCTCTCCAGCAGATGATGACTTGTGTCTGTTATGTCGACATCAGTCAGGTCACCTTTGCCAACCTTATAGCTTCGTGTGATGAGCTGGTCAAGGCTGACACACATTTTACATCTGTCTGCTGCCAGCATCTTTGCAATCTTCTCCTGGAGTTGCTGTGTCTGATGCTGAGTTCTCCTTTTCTTTGCTGACCTCTGATGATGTTGTCTGCTTGATCTTTTCTCCTCAATGCTGCTGACCACTGCTGGTGTTGACTGCTTGATGTTTTCTCCTCAATGCTGTTGAACTTTGATGATGTTGGCGGCTTGGGTCTTTCCTTCCCTCCTTCTTTGACATCTGATGATAGCGTCTGCTTCGTTCCTTTCTCCTCAATTCCGTTGAACACTGCTGGTGTTGACAGCGATCTTTTATTCTCACTGCTACCTTTGACCTCTCTGATGAAGAGTCTGTGATCCTTTCTCCTCAATTCCGTTGAACACTGCTGGTGGTGACTTTAACCCGGTCTTTCATTCCCTCCGCTGCTGACCTCCCAAGTGATGACACATTTCCTTGATGTTTTCTTCTCAATGCTGCTGACCTCTGATGATGATGACTGCTTGTTTGTTTCCAGTGAGTCGATGGCCATAAAAGCCTCTGACACCCTTTTTGTGTGGCGAGTTAGCAGTTGTTCAGCCACCAGCTTATCAAGGACAGAAAACAAAACACACCTGGTCCAGATGTCTGCATATATGCCCTGTGTGCCTTAGGAACAGCCACCTTTTTCACTGGACCTGAACTAATGTAGATTCCTTCCAGGTGCGTGTGCGCATATTAGATGAGATCTGAAAACTGTTTTGTGTGAATACAAGAACCTTACTGAATGGAGGCTTTCAGTGTTTAGATACAGAACTTTCATTTCCACCTCCCTGCTTCTCTCCTTCTCCAGAAGCACAGCGTCAATACTAGCCATCAATGACTGTATCGTCAGCCTCCTATTGACTTTGGTCTCCTCCTTGAATTTATGACCCTGTCAGTATTTGAAGCAGTCCCTGCTGTGGCAAAAGTCTTTATGAAAAGACTATTGATTGTCCTCGTTCCTTTACTGATTGAAAGGTTGAGAAACAGCGGAGATTCCTTTCCATTTTTGCTCCCTTGGCATGATTGACTCAATTTCATCTAAAGCCATATCAATCTCTGGAAAGCAGTGAATTGAGAAAGAGGCTGTCATTGAACTCATTAAAGAAGTCTGTGATGTCAGTCAAACTATTGTTGATTGTTTCCTGGACAGCATCTTCCCACTGTCCATACTGCTTGTTGTTGAACCTCCTCTGAGGAACTACCTGACTTGGGAAGGACTGACTCTGAGAGTGCAGGAGCTTGAAGAGGTCCTACACATCGAATGGGATCTGTCTGAGCGTCCTGTCCCACTCTGAGGAAATGGCCTTCGCCTGCGCGATTATTTTCCGAGCAAGTTTGATTTTTGCATCTGCCTTTAACGTCTCGCAGGCATAACAGATCATCTTCTGGACTCTAGCAGGGTTAATGAGGCGGGTTGGTATAGGCTTCTCAGAGCTCACACAGGTGGAGCTTGCAGACAAGGTGGAGTTGACAGTCTTCGTCACCTCCTCTACAACCAAGTCTGTGAGCTTATCTATCCAAACTCTTAGACTTTATTGTGCCTGTTGAAAGACTGTCGTTAATTAATAGCCCAGAATGGACCGAACTTCTTCCTCAGACAAAGTGCATCAGGACATCGCTTTGCAATGGCATTTGAAGCGGTCGTCATTAACTTCAGCAGAAGATCTGCCAACATAAATGTGTAGCTTCATCCGGTTGCATGACTTCAACAGCTCCCACTGCTCTGCAGTGATCTTAGTAAAAAGGACTCGAAATGCAGGTGACCAGTCTACCTTTATATCCGGCTAACACCAATCTCCAGTGATCTCATTTTACGACTGTTGTTTTCTTCAATGTGTGTTACAATTGTTATTTTCGCGCTGTTCAAGATGTGTTTTTTCCAAATTCTCATGAAAAATCTCTTATCTTCTTTGTTCTACCAATTCGCTGGTTAGTGCAGACTGATTCTTCACTTCTTATTTTTCTGAGATAAGAGCATCTTTAAAGAATGAAAGAAGTTGAAGCAAAGGAGTTTAAAAAGGAATTAGAAGCAAAGGGGGTTAAAGGAATTGAAGCAAAGGAGGTTTAAATTCAAACAAGGGGTTAAGGACTACGATGTTGACTAATAGATCAAAGGAAACCATAAACTGTTTGCCTGCTGCCGTCTGGCAGGCGTACCGCAGCATCCGGGCCCGCGCACCACCAGGCTCAGAGCAGTTTCATCCCCAGGCCATAAGACTTTTAAACTCCTCCAATCTGCAATAACTCCACTAAACCAGCATATACTTATCTTTACTATTGCACATAATTGCACTATTGTTTTTTCTTTAGGTGTATATATATATATTTAGATATATATATTTTATTTTCTATTTTTAATTTTGATATTCTATTTTATTCAATATTTTTTTGCTTGTAATATTCGAACATTGCTATAAAGAGAGCCTGTGACCCAAGCATTTTCATTGCCAGCGACTGTAATGTAATTGTTGTGCATTTGACAATAAACTCTTGAATCTTGAATCTTGAATTCCACTTGGATACGACCTTGTATTGCAGTACCTCTAGGATCGGTGCACCAACTCAGTAGATAAACATTAATCAGTCAAAATATCTGTTTAATCTATGACAATACCATGACACAGAGGGTTTTTACAGTTATCTTCTGGGATCACATGATCAAAGTCCCTTTCCCAACATATTTTAAGGCCCTCCAACTTTGAAATGTATATAAATATAATCATAGAATTTTGATGCTCCCTCATTTTTGTGCTCCATCTTAGGTGAGAGATCTTCCAATTCCAGTTGTACCTTGAAAATGTGTTTATTTGAAATACAGCAATGCCTAATTTAATAACCAATGCCTAGGTACACTGAGTGGAACTAATGCAGTCCCATACAAAATGCCATATATTATATAAATATTGTACATTTCATGAAGGTAGGACATGTTTAGGCTGTTGGTGTTGGATTGTATTAGTTTTGGCTTGGTGTACCTGTCAACTGCTTCACTTAGTTTCTTATGCAATACGTTACCCTTCATGTCCATTGTATAATACTTTGTGCATTGTCAGGGATTTGTTCTGCAGTTGAAAAACAAATGACTTAAGATAAATTGTGAATAAAATTCATATTTTCATTTGGAGAAGTGATGAATGTCACTGTCACAGTCATGTCAGCACCAAAGTTGAGATCTGCGATTTTGTTTTATGGTTTGTATTAAGCATATATTTAACAAAGCACTTTGTCAACTCCAAACCTACAAATGACTTCTGAGTCCTGTTTTCTATTGCTTTTTTCAAATGTCAGTTTTTACTATGTATGACTGATCTGTGGAAAGGCATTTTCTTCTTCATCATTCCTGTTTATGCTGGTGAATATTATAGAAGTGACACTAAAATCTGATTCTGATTGTGTTGCAAGTTGATTTAGCGCAGCATCGCACAAGCCAAGTTAAAACCTAGACAATACGAGCTCTTCACAGAAATATCCAGTAGTGGCATATGCCAACCAGTAACTAACTAAAGCTGAAGAGCAGGTTCACACTGAACACATGGGGGAACATTATGCTGCCTGTACATTCTACACACTAAACCTTTAAGGTTTCTACATTCTATTGGCCAGGTATTCAGTATCCTAAGCATCCACATTTAGATTTAAAGATGGAAAAATAATTACATTACCAGAGTTTAAATTGATAAAAAATAAGAGTCGGGTTCACAACCAATTCTACACCCGCTTCGAGACCTCCAGCAGCAACACACAGGGGAGGCACTCACACACCCAGACCACACAACCCACACAATTCCACACTCTGTGACTGGCTGTCAGATTTCCTCACTGACAGGCCGCAGTCTGTCTGAATTGGAAACATAACATCAAACAGCCTGATGAACACTGGTACCCACTGCAAGGATGTGTTCGCCTATGCTCTACACACTCCATGCATCACGACTGCATCGCCTCTACAGGGACAACACCATCCTGAAATTATCTGACGACACCACAGTCATTGGACTTATTACTGGCAGTGTGGAAACAGCATATAGACGTGAGTGTCTAGTCTGGTGACGTGGTGGGAAGAGAACAACCTCACCCTCAACAAGAGTTAAGGCCAAGGAAATGATCGTGGTTGTGAGAAAGGAGGAGAACTCATTGGCCTGGCCATCCAGGGCTTGAGGTGGGGAAGGCTGAGTAGCTGGTTATTCCTGGGCGTCTACATCAGTGATGACCTCACCTGGACACTAAACACCGCAGCTGGACAGAAGCACAACAAGCGGCTGTACTTCCCTGGGGAAGCCAGGAAATTCAGCATGTCACCAAGATCCTCAACCAGCTACAGCTGCATCATTGAGAGCACCTTGACCAGCTGCATCACCGTGTGAGAAGGCCCCACCACTGCAATGGAGACCACTGAGAGGGATCACCAGGACATCACTACCCTCTCTACCACAGGACATCTACCACTGCAGAGGCCACAGAAGAGCCTGCTCCATTGTCAAGGACACAACCCCACCACCGGACTGTTCACACACCTCTGCCCTCTGGTAGGGGTACAGGCGTGGGAAATCAGGACGTCCAGACTGAGGAACAGCTTTATGCAACTGCCATCAGACTGTTAAACACTCACCTGGCCCTGACACCACCCTGGACTACACCCAAACACACAGATCCTTCCTCTGCCCCCTACTCTATATGACAAAATAAAACCCTTTGAAACTTTTGAAACGGAGAACTGTCACTCATGTATTGATAGAGTGTGAAAAATATAATGAATGAAGGGATTTCATATCAGAGTTAAAATAAAAAAACCAAATGTTACATAGAGAAATTTGATAGTAAATAAATAAAGGAATATACATCATCTTCTAATGAACTACTTAAGAGAAACAGGACTAAAACATAATTCAATTTTTGTTTTGTTTTGTTTTTGCTGCCAATCTACTGCTCCCCCACTCCAGTCAAGAAGGTGGCGGTAAATGCACCTATAAACTGGTTTGCCAACTGCCAATAAACACCAGAAGAAGAGTAAAAAGAAGAATCCACAATCAGCGGAGAACAGACACCGGAGCTTTATCAATAATGGTTGATTGGAAACTGTGGGAGGACCATAATAAACACATCAGTGGTGATGAAACAATGTCTTCAGTTCAGGGTTTGAGAGAGTTTGTCCAGTGAGGCGACTAACTTCTGCTGCTGAAGAAATATTCAAGTCTTTGAACAAACTGTGAGAGTCAGTACGGGTAGAATTGATAGGTACACAGACTACAGTTCTCAAAATGATGAAAACTGCTCCCTTCATCTCTATGGCTCTCTCTGGGGTTTCTATGCTGTTCCCCTGTGTAGTTTTTATTATGATTTTCTCTTGTTGAGGTTTAAGGGTAGATGAGTTGTTAAGCCTATTAGAAACATTTTGATTTGTGAATATGGCTATAAATCAAATTTGATGCCGCCTGCAGATCGAGCTTAAAATTGGAGCTGAAACTATGAGGGTCTGTCTGTCTGTGTGGAACTTTTGGAGAGAATACACAAGCAAGCATGTGGCAAATAGTGCAGTGGACATATTACAGGACTGACAATTACTTTTGTTTTGATTCTAGAAGTTAATGAATAGCATGTTTAAACCTGCTACACAACACAAGGTAATCAAGTAGGCTTGAAGTCAAGTGATAGCATCCCTTGTGTTTCACTCCAGGCTCCACTTGCTAGCATGTATGTAGGAAGAAGAAGAGGAGGTTCTCACTGACCAGCAGCTCTGTGACAGGGAACAAACTCTAGTCTGGACCAAGAGGACCCACAGACACCAACTGCTGCTGCTGAAGAAATACCCAGAGTCATAGAATATTACTATGTAGAGTTCAATAAAGACATTAATTATCAGCGCAGACTACTGGATCTTGTTTGAAACCTGAGACAAAAAATACAGGACAAGTGTGTAAAGCAGAATGAGTCAAATGAAAACTAACACAGGAGCAGGACTTGCCATAAGAAGTTCAAAGTGTTTTTATAGTATCCTTTGTTAGATCTTACTCCCTCATCATTGAGTACCTATTTCTTGTGTGCATTTGTTCCTTTAAGAGCTCCCAGCACTTATGTCTGTAACAAGGAGGAGGTTCCTCAAACTGACCAGGTTAAGAACTCCAGTCTGGAGGACCCAGAGCCTCCACAGATTAAGGAGCAGGAGAAGACTCTGCAGTCAGGAGGAGGCTTAGCTTGTACTGAAGCAGAAGAGCGATGCCGTTATGTTTCCTCCCTACTGCATGGGAGATCGACCACAGTGGAGAAAGGGCAAAGAGAGTGACCAGCTCCCTCCTGTCACCAACTCTCCTGTAGCTGAGCCAGATCAGAGAGGAAGCAATGATGTGGACCCGAGATTCAACTAGAGATGAAGAGTCAAAGAGTAAAAGAAGAAGACTCATGCAATAATACAAGTCCCAGCGAAACGATGACTCTTTTCCTAACAAAGGACACCGTAACACTCACAAAATTAAAAGTCTTTAACATGTGACACTTGGAAAATCGTTTAAGTTCAAGTCTAGTTAATTATACATCTGAGAACCCACACAGGTGAGAGGCCATACCCTTGCAAGACCTGTGGTAAAGGTTTCCTAACATACCAACATTGAATGTTTATCTGAGAATCCATACAGAGATCATATACTTGTGAAACATGTGGGAAAGGTTTTCAGAACCAGCACAATTTTGTTCACCACACAAGAATCCACACAGGTGAGAAGCCATATACTTGTAAATATGTGGGAAAGGTTTCCAGAATCAGTAAAGAGTTGATCATTGCACTCCAGAAGCCACACGGAAAACCGTACTCCTGCAACACCTGTAGGAAAGATTCAGTCAGAAATAAGGTTTGAAAAAGCATCGCATTATTCACACAGGTGAAGCCATATTCTTGCAAGACTTGTGACTTACACAAAGTTGTGTTGGAAAACATTATTTTGTAAAAGCGAGACTTGGAAAGGCATGTAAGAAAAATAAAAGTTGTACACCTACGAGCGATAATGGGAGAGCACCCAGAATAAAATCTGTTTAACATTCTCAGCAAATGCTCCTAAAATGTATTATGCAAGTGCATAGTTTGACCAATCTTAGTTTGTTGATTTAATATTGGGACATGGTCACTGCAACAGTGCATGTTTTAATGTCTTAAATAATCATGGAGAGTCGTTGCAACACCAGCTCTCTTTGCCTTTTTAGAGGCAGGTGTGCTACATTTCTTGGTAAATTCATATAGTAAGATTGGATGTAATGTAGTAAGTGAAAGTGCACAAGCCTATATATGCACTCATTACTGTCTTGGTCAAGATAGGGTTTCATTCCTGAGACTTACCACTGTGTGTCAACTAATGCTAATGTCTCCTCCAATGGCCCGACCAGACCTCATTTTAACAGCAACACACTGCTTAGATGAATAGACACAAGTGCATTTAGTATTTAAACAGCTACAGGCGCTGCATGTGAAAATAGTGACTGTCAGTCTAAAATAAGCTAAGAGGGTAGCTGTTTGCACTTAAAAGGACAGTTCACCCAGAAATGAAAATTCACTCATTATCTACTCACCACTATACGATGAAGGGTGGGTTAAAGTGTTGAGTCCCTGAAACATACAATTGTCTCAGGGTGAAACGGTGTTAGAGCAAGGTCTAATCCAGAGTGAAGTCAATGATTGATTGAATGATTTCTCAATACAAAATCAAACATAAGAAATAAGCCCATTTAAAGGGTTTTATTTGGAACTGGTGTATTAGTCGTTCTCTCTCTGGATTATTGTGGATTAATGATGTTAATCTGGATTCGTCTACTTGTGGCAATCATCCTAGTTGATAGCATTTTCCCTGTTTTGCGGAGAAAGAAACAAGGATTCGTGGAGACGTCCACGTCTTAAGGTGAGTGTTCAAGGGAAATTGTAGGTGTGCCTGATTTATACACTTAATTGATAAGGATGGGTAACAAGGGAAGTAAGGGCTTCAAAACCCAGAAAGTCCAAATGGTGGGCTTTCTGGTTGCAAGTGAGGACAGGAAAGTGTGACATTTTCTTCCAATATGAATAGAGACTTCTTTTCCTCATAGCAGATTCATTCATTGTCGAAAAAATTAAACTTTAAGAGAAAACTCCTCAGAAAGAGGAAGAATTAAAGCAACAAAAAAAAAAAAAAAAAAAAGAGAAAAAAATAAAAATAAATAAATAAATCAATGTGTGGAAAAGACAGAAGATAATAATAAAGTGTCTTGAAACGTGGGAAAAAGGCCAGAAGTGTAGGGACAGAAAACAAACATTTAAACAGATGGCTAAGGTTGATAAGAGAGAAACTGAGAAAGTTGAAAAAAAAATCATGTAGATCTCTGTTATTCTCCAGCCCCACAGAGGTGGCAGGAGTCCTCGCCTCGGCGCCCTGCCTTCCTCACTCACCTACGACAAAACCCTCCTCCCATACTTGATGTGCAGAGACCAGACTCACCCAATCAACGATCAGGCCCATCTCAGACTCCACCCACCTCCCAGTCTGGAGGCGGGGCAGCGGGAGGACGAATGATGACGCCACACCTCTTCCTCATCTTCCCAAGGCTCTGGCTTTTACCTGCAAAGATATCTCACTCCCTTTTTGTAGAGGGCCTCCGTCTGACTTCACCAGACTGGGATGATGCGAGTTAATGCAGCATACGTCAACGCTCTCAACACACTCCTCAGCGCCACAGGACCGCCTTCCCAATAAAATTGACATGTCCAAAATAGCAGGTGCAAACAACAACCAGGCGAAACCGTAGGAGATTTCCTCACCACGTCTGACCGTCCTGTTAATCAACACAGAGGCATCTCCCCCATATGACACCCCTTAACTTATGAGCCAGGGCTTATATTTGTCAAACAGGCCTTCCTGAATGGTCTGCTCCCCCACTACGGACAGACGCAGGCCACACCTGCATTGGGCTTGAGGATGCTCGCTTGACCAGAGGTCAGATGTCATGCTGAACATGCTGAACGTCAACCGAGAGCCAAGACAAAACTCAGCAGAAAAAGAATCAACAACTCCAGAAGCACAGCTAACCATGATGCAGAGCTAATGTCAGCCTATCCAAGGCCACACAGACAAGATAACGCTGAGGCCAGACCAACTTCACTGTACCAGAGAGGCGCGGACGTGGCCGTGGGCGAGGGCTTCTCTGTACACTAGGTGAGGACTGCCCCCAGCTTAGCGGAGGAGGGAGACAAGAACTTTCCTGCCAGGCTGAAATGCAGAAAGTGAGGAGGAGGCAGACGGGAGACGGCCAATCTGCCGCGAGGATCAGAGAAAGGGAAGTGAAACACAGACACATACATGCCACTGCAATGAAGAAAATGCTTGCAATTCTAAACACACACACACAGAAGCTAAAGCAATGAAAGGAATCGCTTTAATTCCTAACCGTACACACACACACACAAAAGCTCCAGCAATAGAAATCGCTTGCTAAACTAACCGCACACACACACACACACAGAGCAAACACAACTTTGTGGTTCTATATTAAATTACAATAGTGATGTTTTAAGAAAATGCCTCAACTCGAACTGTGTGTTATTGGTCTGAAACTTAATTTCATGAGTGGAAGCTCTGGGTGCAGGTTATTCTGTGGTTAGGATGTCAGATTGCCCAACATCTCCCGAGATGAGTGAGTACTTTATATTCTCTCAAGGTGCCAGCGGTGCCACTGTAAAGAATTTGGAAACCTCTCAAATGTGCCGCTCAGTTTGACAAACATCCCATAAAAAGGTTTAGACATGATTTTCTGTTGTCTCCTGTTGCCCAATTAATCTATTAGGAAGATTTGATGATTGTGTTAGGCCTCAATTTAGTATCCTCCCTGATGGAGTAATGATTCACCGCACAATTCTTCTTCACCCCCTTCACAATGTCACAGACCACATGAGCAGCTGCTTGTATATCAGTGGCAACTTCCTATAAATCCTCCACTGATCTGCTCTCAGGTCAGGGTCTCTACGACACCCCTTTTCTGATTTATGCACACTGATTCACTGCATTGCATACATGTGACAGACACAGCAGATCACATTTATGAATCTCTGTTTTGCCTTTTCCTGATGATTCTCTGAAAGTGTCCAATATTTTTGGTCTGGTTCCAAGTGCAGCTTCCGTCTCACTCACTGACCAACAGATGGCACTGTTTGTCTCAATTCCAGCCCTCACATCTCGCTCTCCAAGTCCCATGATGACCAGTGGCAAGACTTAGGCCCATTTGTCCAGATCATGCCAGGCTGCACCCCGTTGATTGGCAACCCACAACCCGCCTGATGTAATGTATTCACCCAGTCTGAGTGCATTTGATCTAAAAATGTCTCCAACCTTCTGTTCTCAGCCACACGCTCATTTGTTGTGACTGAAAATTACCTTCATTCTTATGCAATGTTGCCCAGCCCCTCTGATGTTTTCTCCTTCACTTTCAGATCTGCCTGAAACACTGTGGAGCAAAGGACAAATATAATGTGGGCAAAATCACTGCTCAAATCTGATTATAGGCCATGTAAACAACAATATCCACTCAGACAGGCTTGAAGTGGAGGATACGTCCTGTTTTTGAATCCTTTTTTGCAGGCTGTAAGTGTAATTGTCCCCTGCCCTGATTCACGGTCCGCATCACTGTTTGATTAAGAAGATCAGAGACAAAGGAGTCAACCTACTGAGTGGCAGTTTGTGCAGATCTGAAGGCTGTGAATGATGCTGTAATTGCTCATTCGCATATTGTTCCCGATCCATGCCTTCTTTCCCAAATTCCGTCTATGCAGCGTGGTTTCGGTTGTAGACTTAATAATGCTTTTTGTTGGTATTCTGTCACAGGGACAGCCAGTACTCAATTAGCTTTTAATTTGAAAACAAGGCCTACGTTCACACACCTATATCAAGGCTACTACTGAATCTCATCATTATACAATCAGGCTCTCAGGAACAGTCTTGAATCCCTCATCCTCATTCGGGTTCAATTCTCTTGCAGTATGTTGATGATCTACTAGTTGCCAGTCCCACAGGAGCAATGTAAACAGATACGATCGCTTTTGCTGGGATTATCTGGCTCGTGAGAGACTATAAAGTCAGCCTCAGCAAACTAGTTTGTTCAACAAACTGTCACATTTCTGGGTCATGTCGTCACCAAAGATGGCAAATCCCTGTCTGATAAGAGAGTAGAAGCTATTGTTAACATGCCTAAACCCTTGATGAAAGAAACAACTCTCATGTCATTCCTTCGGCACATGTTCTTTCTGTGACGTTCATTCTATTTTGCTCTTCTTGGGCCTTTAGGTGCTCTGTACCATGGCAAATCACTCACTCCTCCACGGCGTGGCAGTTTGGACTCAGAGGCAGGCAAGAGGCATTTGTCACACTGAAGAAGGCGCTGCAGCAATCTCCCACTCTTACTCTCCTAACTGACAAACCTTTTGTTCAGGCTGTGGATGAGAAGGCGTTGCATGACTTCGTTTCCTTCAGTCTCATGGTGACAAATATCGCCCTGTCGCCTACTTCTCCGCCAAACTTGATCGGTGGCAATGGCCTTCCACGTTGTTTGCGTGCAGTGGCCGCCTGTGAAAAAGCCGTCTGCCTCACACGGGACACTTAGTAGGTTACTCTGACTTGACACTCCTTGTTCCTCATACTGTGTCTCTCATTCTTACAGAACAGAAGACCTCAAATCTCTCTGCTGCTCGCTTCAGTTCTGGTATCACACTGTTCTTCTTGACATGCCCCAACATCACATTAAATGAAACGCTGTTCAACTTTAGACAGCCACTTCTTCAGCTTCGGATTGACGGGGAGAGAAGGCACAACTGTGTGGCTGAACTTCAAGTCCAATGTTCCCCCGACCTGACCTCTCCTGACGAACCTCTTTCTAACTCTGACTTGATTCTGTATGTCGATGGGTCCGCATCACGTGACCCTGTCTCTGGTACTAACTGTATTTGGTTTTCTGTTTGTTCAGATAACGAAGTTCTCCTCTCGAGTTCTCTTTCTCATCACCTCTCAGCCTCAGCCTCAGCCTCATGGAGAAGCATGCAAAATTGGCTACTGGTAAAACACTCACAGTCTACACTGACTCCAGATATGCGTTCCGGTGTAACTCATGATTTTGGTGCCCTTTGGCAACACAGAAACTTCCTCCACGTCTTCTATGGTAAAAGATAGCACACCATGGTCTCATCACAGATCTTCTGTCTGCCATTTTGCATTAAGAGACATTATTCCCGATGGGGAATTCCTAGCAGAATTTCCAGTGACAGCATCCAGCAAGCTGTCAAACAACTCGGTTCTCATCTAACTATGGATAATGCTGAACACACTGTGCATATCATCAGCCAGTGGTGGAACTGTGGGGCGAGAGAACGGCACATAAAAGCTAAACTTGCAAAGTGCTGTGAAGGCACAGGTCTTGCATCGACAAAAGTCCTGCCTCTGGTGCTGATGTACATGAGGATGAAAGCGAACCCCATTGAGTGTGGATCCTCCGTCTACTCCTTCCATCCACAGACTTGTGCTGATCATGATATATGTTGTCCTATTGCTCTAACCTGACTTAGAGGAAACAGATGGCAAGGGCCCTACCAGGTACTGCTCACAAGCCACACAGCAGTGAAAGTTGCTGAAAGAGCCACCTGGATCCGTAGCCACTGCAACCATAGCGATACCAGCTCCATCTGACCAGCTGACGCCTTCAACAAAGCACACGCGATACTTCCACAGTTGAAGCACCGAGTGTTGTATGATTAACCACACGAGCGTTCTACCACAACTACAGAAGAAATCTGCCTGACAACTGAGACCATGGACAGGCCATGGCATCCCATTTTAGGCAGCTCAGGGTTGGCCAGCTGGCCTGGGAAGGCTACTTCTCCCGTGTTACTCATGATCTCCTCTATTATTGCTTTGCACATTATTCTGTCTAGATGCACTCCTGTAAAAGTCTCTGATGATCTAGCAGACTGTCTTTTCCTACGGTGTCCTCTCAGAACCATCAGCACATGCAAATTTGACTAGACACAGAGAAGTGATTCAGGTCCCCTTGATCGTAACTTATTCCCCATCCCTCCCTACCTGGACACTGACAGCACAGATGGTTCTGATGGCGATACTCAATTTTAGGTTTTTTATGTTATTTTCTCCCCCAGCTTGTATGTGTTTCTTAGTGATTTCACTTGACAAAAACAGCTACTGCAATTATCCTTTCAACTTCATATTTTATGATGCTTTAATTTGAATCTCTGTAATTTTAAGGTTGATGTGAGTTACTTTATCAAGTTTGTACATACTAAATCAATTTTACTTCCAAGCAAGAATTAAAAAAGCTTTTAATGGATATTTTCAACCTTAGATATACTGTATGTTGACATTTAACGTTTTATTACATTTAAATATGAGTTACTTATGCCAATCAATACAGTATGTTAAATTTTGATAATAGTTAATGAGATGATGATGTTGTTTGACCTGATTTCCTTTAATTTTCATTTCAAATGCTTGCTCAATTACAGGAAGAACTTTTTCTTTCCACAAAAACAGCAGCGGCTACCTATTGCACCTCCCGCCATGCACTTCGATGTTCTAGAACCTCTCACATGGTGGATGCTTGACCCTATACGTCATAAAAGTACGGGGTTGAAGACTCGTCGATATTCTTCAATGATTATGATGTTGATTATGATGTTTCTTGATTATTTTAGTTTAGTGATCACTATTTTTATTGATGATCAAAGGGGAAGTGTAGTGGAAGTGCACTGACCAGTGTCTAAGGTAATTAAATCCCCCTGACCAGGTGTCTCACTGCTGTGATACTTTGTCTGCCTGACAGGATGGAACCCTTGTTTGGTGGTGTCTCACTGCTATGACCCAGCAGTGCTGGGTTGTGCCCTTGTTGGTGATGTTTTTCTTCCAACTGCTACGAGCGGACGGACAGACACAGATGATCTCATGTCTTTCATGTCTTTTTTCATATTATGTCTTATGAAACGCCTCTTTGTATAAGTTCTGGCTTTTGTGAACTTGCGGCCAGTTCCATTTTGAGCACCCACGTGCTTGTTGTGTAACCTCTGCAGAGCTTACTATTATAAAGAATCAAGGCAACTCAGTCTGGGAATTTCATTATTTCAAATCTCAAGATGAATTTCCATCACAGCGTTTTAAAATGCATCACATATTGTTCTCTATTGTGGCCAAGTCTGGACTGCATGCAGGCCAGTCAGAGGAGTGGGAGTCCACCCTCTTCTTCACAACCATGCCTTTGTAATGTGTGCACAGTAATGGTTTGCATTGTCTTGTTGCTATATGCTAGGATGTCTCTGGAAAAGATGTCGTCTTGAAGACAGCAGATTCTGCTCAAAATCTTTATGTACTTATGAAGTCATTAATGGTGCCATCACAGAAGTGTGATTACCTTTGCAAGGGCACTGACACAACCCCATACCATGACAGACCTAGCTTTTGGACTTGTTGCTGGTAACAGTCTGGATGGTCCTTTTCATCTTTAGTCAGGAGTACACAGCGTCCATTTCTTCCAAAAAGGCCTGAAATACTTATTTCATTGACCACAATCTGCGTTTCCTGTTATGGTCCATCCCAGATGCCTTCGAGCCCAGAGAGAAGTCTACTCGCTGGACACGGTTAACAGGTTTTCTTTTGGCACAGTAAAGTTTTAACTGGCATTTGTGGATGTAACTACGTATTGTAGTGCTTGACAATGGTTTACCAAAGTAATCCCAGCCCATGTGGTTATATTGCTTAAGATAAATGACGGTCACTTGATGCAGTGTAAATCTGAGGGATCGGAGAACACTGTTAGTCACCTTAGACTTTCGCCCTTGCTCTTTATGCACTGAAATTCCTCCAGATTCCTTGAATCTTTTAATGATATATTCTGCCGTAGAGGATGAAATATCCAATCCCTTTCTATCTTCTTTGAGAAACACTGTTTTAAACATTTCAATAATTATCTCACACATTTGTTGGCAAACTGGCGATCCTCATTACATCTTTGCTCCCTAAAGAGCAGGCCTTTCCTGGTTGCCTGCTTTTGTACCAAATCATGATTACAATCACCTGTTGACATCACCTATTTCAAATCACTTCATTTTTTCATCATTCTACCTCATTCCTAGCCCCTAAATTGCCCCCAAATCCCAACTTTTTGGGGGAATGTGTTGCCAGGCCTGAATGGCAGGAATGGATGTATGTTAACAAATAAAATGAAATGACCAGACAAAACATAAAATATCTTATGTTCATACTGTCAACAATAAAATACAATCCAAACTTAATTTAGAAATCACTGCTGTCTTTTTTTATTTGCATTTCCATATTTGTATATTTAATACAGCATGTCTACATCAATGTATTAAGTTATCAGTAACAGTCTTTTTGGACTTTTATTGTAATCACATGAAACTAAAATAATTAAAATCATATAGGTATTGTAAAGGGTCTGTCCCAGTGACAAGACAAATAGAAAGTAAAGTTTCATAAAGGCTTCGTCAGCCTATCTGAAAGTCAGCTGCTTTAAAGCACTGACTGACAAACATAGAATGAAACTGAGCGACCTTTACATAAATTAGTCTTGTTTTCCTATTTTCTGGAGACAAACATATCTGCTTTACATTTGTTAAATTTTAGACCTGTTCCAACTGATGCATCAAGTCTTAACTATAAGTGTTTTTTAAATTTTTATTACTACTGAAATCATGTAAATTGTTGCTCTTACTGTTACCCGGATTATTGTTTAGCTTCCTCTCTCACTGGGTTGACACTGTTTTATTTCAATGTTAATTTTCTTGAATCATTTCAGTAACTTCAAAAAAGATGAACAACAAACTGATCATGTTCACTATGAGTTAAGAGATTCAGACTGGACATAGATAAGACCTCAACCTTAAGATGAAAACCTAAAAAGAAATTCATAGGCTGTTTGAAAGGGATGTGTTATGAAGCAAATGTGTTGACAAGGCTGAGGTGCTTCCGATTTAGCAGTTCAGGGAAACTTAGTTGCACCTCTACTGAACGTTCCTCAATGTTGGAGGCATTTGCAATGATGAAAATGTGTTGGCCATTTTTAGTAGAGCATCAATACTCTCTGAAATAAACTTTCAAATTTGTGACCTTTAATTTATTTGTGAAACAAAAATTTGACTTTTAAGCATCTAGACCATATTGAGACAAGAACATTGTGGACCATATGCTTTTTAAACCAGGATGCTCTGATCTCTTCTCTCCTGGAGGCAGGGTCTATTGCCACAGTGGCGCCCAATGTGGGAGGCTCCATGATGGGCGTCGGTGGTCAGTCCCCTCGCAGCACTGCGGCACTAACACTTGCTTTGGCCTTTTTCCCCCTTAGCATCTCTGGCTGCAAGCGCCTCGTGACACCATGGCCACATCTTACGTCCCGATGACGGACTCTAAGGTGACTTATGAGATTGGTAGTGTTAATTGCTCCCCTCTTTCGGAACCTTTGCATTTTGTTACAAATTACAATCTACATTAAGCTCCTCCAGAAACTGTGAGTTCCAAATGTTAAACTGTATGAATCTAATGTGCCTATGTAATGATAACTGAGAAAAACTTTTTGCCACATGTTTGCAAGAATATGGCTTCTCACCGTGTGATTCATCATGTGGACTTTTAAGACATAACTTGTTTTAAAAGCTTTCCACAGTGTGCAAGGATATGGCTTCTCCCCTGTGTGTCATCATGTGATATTTCAGGTAATTATAATGTGTCGAAACATTTGCCACATGCTTTGCAAGAATATGGCTTCTCACCTGTGTGGATTCTCATGTGGCCCACTAGGACTCTTTATACTTGAACCTTTTCCCACATGTTTCACAGGAATACAACCTCTCATCTGGTGGACACTCATGTGAGTTCAGCCCACCAATCTGTTTGGGAAACCTTTCCCACATGTTTTGCAAGAATACGGCTTCTCACCCGTGTGAATTCTCATGTGGACTCTTAAGACAAATCTTGTTGTAAAAGCACCACAATTATTGCAAGGATATGGCTTCTCACTTGTGTGTGACATCATGTGATTTTTGCAGGTGATAATGGCCTCTTGAAACCTTTGCCACATGTTTTACAAGAATATAGCTTCTCACCTGTGTGGACTCTCATATATACGACCAATATAGATTTAAATCTAAAACTTTTTCCACAAATGTCTGCGTTGAACACTTTTTAACTGTGTAGATATTCTGATGTCTCTTTGTTGGGAAAGAGTTGTCTACATAGTCACTGTGACTTGTGTTATTGTGTGTACGTCCTCTTTCTCTTCTCTCTCTTTGACTCTTCATCTCTAGTTGACCCGGGTCCACATCATTTGCTTCCTCTCTGATCTTGGCACTCAGAGTTATGAGAGAGGAGCTGGTCACTCTTTGGTTTCTTGTCCATAATTCGATCTCCTCATTGGAGTAAACATAACGCGACATGGATTCTTTCTGGATTCAGTACAAGCTGCTCTCCCTCCTGATTGGTGCAGAGTCTCTCCTGCTCCTCTTTAATCTGTGGAGGCTCTGGGTCCTCTTGGTCAGACTGGAGTTTTTGGCCTGGTCACTGTGAACCTCCTCCTCTCCTTACAGATATGTTGCTGTGGGAGCTCTAAAGGAACAAATGCACACAAGAAATAGGGCACTAATGTAGTGAGGTAGTAGAGTCAATAAGATACTATAAAAAACACTTTGAACTTTATACGAGTCCTGCTCCTGTATTAGTTTTCATTTGACCCTTCTGCTTTTACACACCTGTCCTGTGTGGTTTTATCTCAGGTTTCCAAACAAGATCAGTAGTCTGCGCTGATAATTAATGTCTTCCATTGAACTCAAGGATAATATTCCTGAGTGACTCTGGGTATTTCTTCAGCAGCAGCAGTTTGGTGTCTGTGGGTCCCTCTTGGTCCAGGCTAGAGTTTGTCTCCTGGTCTGGAGAGCTGCTGAGGTCAGTGAGAACCTCCCTTCTTCTTCCTACATACATGTTGCTGCAGGAGCTCTGGAGGGAAAAAGGGGACACATAACTGGGTCACTAATTTGATGATGGAAAAAAAGGACATCTGGCAATATAATATCTATGATGTTGGATCATCTCCAGATCGTTCCGGTCACTTTAACCCTGATGTCCCTGACTTCGCTTCGCGTTATCTCGTAACAGACTCCAACAGAACTCCTGACACAGGACGACCAGATCTTTAATGATGTCTGTCCTGAAGCAACGCTGGTTATAATTATGCTGTGGTGGGACATCGCTAAAACAATGAAACGTAGCTGTAAACATGATCGATTATGTTCAGTGACTGCATCGATGCAGAGTGGTCAGAATTAGCATCGTGATGCATCCAAGAAATTCCACACCCTATGATTTATGTAATTTTCCTCGTACAATGGGGCACAGTGTCACATTAGGATTTGCGATGTCAAAGCAGTGTTTCCCATTATTATATATATATTATAATTTGTCCTGCCACAGTTTCCTTGCTGCATTATATAGCTGTGTGCCGCACTGTTTGCCACATGCTTTCTTGTGTATTCTTCCAAAAGTTCCACACAGACAGACCTCATAGTTTCAGCTCAATTCTGCTCGGATCTGCAGGTGGCAGATCAATTAATCAAATTTGATTCATAAAGCCCATATTCACAAATCACAATTTGTCTATTAGGGGCTTAACAACTCATCTGCACTTAACCCTCAACAAACAAAAAAACCTATTAACAGGGAACAAACATAGAAACCTCAGAGAGAGCCACATGTGAGGATCCCTCCCAGGAGGACAGAAGTGCAATAAATGCAGCGTGCAACTGAGAACATCAACAAAATAACTGTGTTTAGAATATTGATGAGAAACTTATTTTTAACATAAAGGAAAAGGGTGTTAATGTTTAGAGTATTTATACATAGAGTATATGTCTGATAGAGATGAAGGAGCAGTTTTCCTACACGTGAAAAGGAACTGTAGTCTGTGTACCTGTCACTCTAATGTGCGTGTGAGAACAACGCCACCACCATAGAGTGAATGAATTCTGTTGGAAATGCCGAAGATTTAACAAAATTCCTGGATCAGCTAAAGTTGTCGGTTCTTTACTGGCCCATATATGGCTTGAAAACACCTATATTTTTTTATTGAACACATTTTCATGAAAGTTATCTCATAATGTCTTTAAGTTGTTGCTACAGGTATCATTGCTTGCAGCAAGTGGCATCACATGTATTCCATGATCAGTCCAAGGTGAGGACATACAAAATACAATAAACTTCTTTGTTGATGGGCTCATGGCCACTGGATAGAAAATGCATCATGTGTCATCATTTTTAAATCAACTTATTGCAAAACTACATTTGATTGTTGATGTGGCAATGAACCCTCTAACTAACCATAGGAAATTCTTCATATCTGCTCCTTCAGAATCTTGATCTGCAGAAACTGTGTCTTTGTTCAGTCTTTTCTTCTTAAAATAAAAAGATGTTTTGTTTTCAAAACATTTGACCCATTTCTTTTACCATAATCAGATGAAAATCAGAATCAATAAGAACCAGAATCGATACAATCCAAATGATACGAACCCTAATCGTCAAATCAAAGGCTTATCTTGATGCTAATGAATGGCAAATACATTTAGAACAGATATACATACATATCAAATTTAACATAGCCCATGATGTGACAGATGTTAAATAAATGCTGCACTGTTTTTCATATCAAAAACCACTCTGAGTACTTTTGAATGAAAATGTGATTTTGCACATTGTGTCCACTTGCATAATATCAGTATAACATATACAAATTATTAATATTATTCCACATGTATGCCTCTTATTGTGAAAATTCACACACACACACACACACACACACACACACACACACACACACACACACACACACACACACTTTATACTCATACCATATTGTACACTATTAGGAATTTTAACATATATACACATACACATATAAACATAAATATGTATATGATTATGTTGTATATACACTATATGATATATACTGCTATTTAGTATACTATGAATTTATAACTATATAGATTATTGCCACGCTACAAAAACATTTAAAGTTGTGGAAGGTGTGTACTTTATACATATTCCCTGTTTTTATTTTCAGTCACCTTTTTATTGTCGTCTACCACCTCGCGTGGGATCAATAAAGTTTGCATCATCTCTTAGGTTGTAAACAGCGGATCACTGGGACACACACGATCGAACACTTCCATCTCAGCCAGTCGATGTGATGGTGGAAAACCCCAATCTGTGAGTAAATGAGCTCCTGTGTTAGTTTCATGAAGACCACTGTGTTTGTACTCCCTTTGTCCTGCAGGCTTTATCTCCAGGTTTCCAAACGATATCCAACAACCTGCGCTGACGAACGATCTCTTTCTCGTACTCGACGACAGTTTGTTCAAAGACTCTGAATATTTCTTCAGCAGCAGAAGTTAGTCGCTCACTGACAAACTCTCTCAAACCCTGAACTGAAGACATTGTTGCTTCTCCACCACTGATGTGTTTGTGATTTATCATCATCTTCCCGCTGCTTCCACACATCCACACTGATAACGCTTCCAGTGTTCACTTCCGATGATAATCATCTTCATCTTCATCATCTTCATTATCTTCTTCTTCTTCTTCTTCTTCTTCTTCTTCTTCTTCTTCTTCTTAAAACCAGCTTAAAAGCGCTTTACCGCCACCTTCTGGACTGGAGTGTGGAGCAGTAGATTGGCAGCAAACTAATCTAAACTAAAATGATATCATGTTTTAGTCCTGTTTCTCTTAAGTAATTCCTTAGAAGTTGATGTATATTCCTTGATGTCTTTACTTCCATATTTTGTAATGTAATATCTATCTTTTAATCCTGATATGAATTCCTGTATTTGTTCATTATATTTGTTGCACTCTATCAATACCCGAGTGACAGTTTTCAGGTTTTCAGTTGGGTGCTAGCCTATTTTTTTGAAGTGTATCTTTTAATCCTGTATGACTAATAATTCAGATGGGTTATGATTTTCTCTGCTCTTCTCACCAGGGCCTACATGTTTTTGAATTCAGAACAAATGTCTTCCTGTGTCATTTAAATACCAGTATTCTTTTTTTAGGCTAAAAAACGCAGTGTAAATGACACTTTCGAATCGAATATGAATATCGGGGCTTGAGGACACTTGGATGACACCACACGAGCACCATGGAGGCAGGTTATGTTTTTTCTGTTGTTTTACTACATCTGAAGCTTTGGTCACCAGTTCCTTTAATTGTGTTGGATTCTGTTCTACAAAGTTTACCCCTGAGACACCAGAAGTGTTTTGTGGACTCAAACCCTCCACCCATCCCTCCAACTCACATAGTGGGGAGTTGATAATGAGTGAATTTTCATTTCTGGGTGAACTATCCCTTTAAGTTTCATAAGGAGTCCCTCTTTCCATAGCATATGATTTGCTTTTTTCAATATCAAAGAACACAGCAATAACCATTTCTTTATCGGTTGGGGCTTTATTGATTTCTGATTCTAGACAACAGATTCTATTGTCACACCAAGTTTTGGCTTTCTAGAGGATGTGTCAACCTCTCCATAACCATCTGTTCCGTGGTTTTCCCTACCAGGGATGTCAGTGCTATTGGTCTATAACTTGATGTATTTAATTGATCTTTTCCTGGTTTAAGTATTGGAACTATAAGGGATTGCTTCCAACTTGTTAGGATTATGCCTGTATCCTAATCTTAACACCACTTCAAGTGCGCTGTCATTCATATAATTTAATATTCTGTTACATACTGCATCTTTACCTGGACAAGTTTGTTGTGCATTAGAAATGGCTCTCTTCAATTCAAATACACTGAATGTTAGGTCCAAGTCATCCCCTGTTGCAGCCCTTTTATGTGTAACTCTTGGGTTTTGTGCTCAATTCTTTTTTCTTTATCTCCTCAAATTGGATCATGACGGACAAGCTATCGCATTTGTCTCCATACCTAGTTGTTTTGAGACATTTACATCAACAACTTTTGCTCCTTCCGAGTTATCTTTAATCTGGACAACTGGCACTACTGTTGGTATTCCCGATATGACTCCTCTTACAAACTTTCTTTCTTCAGGCAGTGAACACTGCACTTTTTTGCCTTGTATCTTTGTCAATCGTATAGCTTTCCTTTGTGAACTATCTCTACATGAAACCAGCAATGCACCATTTCTCAATATCTTGGCACCTTTAATCTAATTCAGCTGTTCATTTGGAGATTTCACCAAACGACATTCCCTCTTGAGACAGTTTAATAAACACTTTATATTCCTCTCACGGTTTTAATGTTTCTACTACACTACGATCCAAATCACCCCACCCCCTTCACTGATGATTTTGTTCGATTTCTTTTTATATTTTCGTCTACTTTTCGACCTTTGTTCTTCTGCACGGCACCAAACTTCCCCGCTCCCTCCATCGACTTCAATTCCCATCTCACTTCCTGATCCATCACTTCTCTCTGCCTTCTCCTGACCATTCACAGTCCAGTCGTTGCCAACCACCTCAACTGACGCAACTCCTTACCCCTCTGGTGGTCAAGTTCCATGAGTGGAAGGGACTCACTTCCAGTTTAATATTGTTCGGCTAAGAAAATAAATAAGTATTTTAACCTGCTCTCAGACATGCACTGACCTCTGGAGATTCCCCGCACTTTCTCCGGAAGAGATGCATGTGTGAACGCAAATGCCTGTGTGAGAGTCAGCAGAAAGTCAGGAGAATCCTCTGTGTGAATACAGCAGTGGGAATCACCCGCTGGATTAACAGCGAGCGAGTGGGGGGGTTGATGATGCTTCTAACATGTATAAACAAAATAAATATCTGAATAAGAGGTCAAAACGAGATGACACACTTGTATAGAAGATACAGAGGAAGATGCTTAAGAGTTTGTGATGACAAGAGCCAACAAGGTGTCTGTGTGTTGTCAAGAAAGTCACATGATCTCCGCAGGGAATCAATACATTACTTCCTGCCTCTGCCTGCTGCACCACCCCTCACCTGAATCCTGCAGACAATTCTGTGTTGTTGTGTTGTGCCTGGGCGGAGAATCTCCTGCTGCAACATTCATGTGTGAAAGGCAAACTCCAGAGAAAGTCCTGACCAGATTTTTCCTGACATTCTCAAGAGGGCAGTATTGTGCTGGTCGATCCTATTAATGAGAGTAAAAAAAGTCAGAATTTCCAACATTTAACTTATAAAAGCAAGTATAACAGAAATCAGCAGTAAGAAATACTTGTGATTTCAATTGGGTGAACCTCAGTACAGTAAAAAAAAAGAAAAGTGACATGACATGGGGAAATTGAGGTTTGCGGGACAGAGCCACGGAAGAATGGACTGTTAGTGGGGCTGGATGACTGCTCAGCAGGCGAGAGAATAAACATACATGTATGTGTCTGATCCAAACTGTACATTGATAAAACTAAACGAAAGTTCCAGCTAATTGAAATCACACCCTCAAGCGGAGGTGGAAATCTTGACTGATTGCATTAAGTGTTGATCAACAAAAACAGCATGTTGAAAAAAAATGACTGATGTGTGAGTATCAGAAGAATCATATGCATATTTATCATCTCAACCAGAGGAAACCAATAAGTAAAAGCCATTATCATTGTAAAAAGCTTTATTGTTAAAACAAATACATTAGATCAGAAAAAAAACATTTCATTCACGTCTCCACTTTCTCCCTGAATAACTATTAAAAGAAAATCAGTAAAAAAAAAAATTGGTCTTGGTCCAGACTAGAGTTTGTCTCCTGGTCACAGAGCTGCTGGTCAGTGAGAACCTCCTTCTTCTTCCTACATACATGTTGCTGCAGGAGCTCTGGAGGAACAAGGGGACACATAAATGGGTCACTAATTTGATGATAGAAAAAAGGACATCTGGCAATATAATATTTATGATGTCGGATCCTGTCTCCAGATCGTTCTGGCCACTTTAACCCTGATGTCCTGACTTCGCTTCACTTTACGTCTAGTGTACGCATCCACTCGCACAATTTGCCACACGCTTGCTTGTGTATTCTTCCAAAAAGTTCCACACAGTAAGACAGACCTCATAGTTTCAGCTCCAATTCTGCTCGGATCTGCAGGTGGCAGATCAATAAATCAAATTTGATTCATATAGCCCATATTCACAAATCACAATTTGTCTAATAGGGCTTAACAACTCATCTGCCCTTAACCCTCAACAAGAGGAAAAGCTATAAAAAAAACCTAAAACTAACAAAAATAACTGTGTTTAGAATATTGATTAGAAGAAACTGTTTTTAACCCTAAAGGAAAAGGGTGTTAATGTTTAGAGTATTTATACATAAGTAAATGTCTGATAGAGATGAAGGGAGCCGTTTTCTCTCACGTGAGAACTGTAGTCTGTGCACCTGTCACTCCTAATGTGCTGCATGTGAGAGCAACGCCACCACCATAGAGTGAATGAATTCTGTTGGAAATGCTGAAAATTAAACAAGATTCCTGGATGCGCGCTAAAGTTTAATTAAGGTTAACATAAGTCTTTTTTTGGCACAGCAAAGTTTTAACTGGCATTTGTGGATGTAGCTACGTATTGTAGTGATAACGGTTTGCCAAAGTCATCCTGAGCCCATGTGGTTATATTGCTTATACAGGTGCATCTCAATAAATTAGAATATCATGGAAAAGTTTGTTTATTTCGATAATTAAATTCAAAAAGTGAAACTCATATATTATATAGATTCATTACACACAGAGTGAAATATTGCAAGCGTTTATTTCTTTTAATTTTGATGATTACAGCTAATGAAAACCCCAAATTCAGTATTTCAGAAAATTAGAATATTGTGAAAAAGTTAAATATTGTAGACAATGTCACAATGTCCCACTCTAATCAGCTAATTAACTAAAAACACCTGCAAAGGTTTCCTGAACCTTTAAATTGTCTCTAAGGCTGTTTCAGTAGGCTACACAATCATGGGGAAGACTGCTGACTTGACAGTTGTCCAGAACACAGTCACTGACACCCTCCACAAGGAGGGTAAGACACAAAAGGTAATTGCTAAAGACGCTGGCTGTTCACACAGTGCTGTATCCAAGCATATTCATAGAAAGTTGAGTGGAAGGAAAAAGTGTGGTAGAAGAAGGTGCACAAGCAACAGGGATAACCGCAGCCTTGAGAGGATTGTGAAGCAACGGCCATTCAAGAATTTGGGGGAGATTCACAAGGAGTGGACTGAGGCTGGAGTCAGTGCATCAAGAGCCACCACGCACTGACGTATCCAGAACATGGGCTACAGCTGTCAAGCCACTCCTGAACCAGAGACAACGTCAGAAGCGTCTTACCTGGGCTAAGGAGAAAAAGGACTGGACTGTTGCTCAGTGGTCCAAACTCCTCTTTTCAGATGAAAGTAAATTTTGCATTTCATTTGGAAATCAAGTTCCCAGAGTCTGGAGGAAGAGTGGAGAGGCATAGAATCCAAGTTGCTTGAAGTCCAGTGTGAAGTTTCCACAGTCAGTGATGATTTGGGGAGCCATGTCATCTGCTGGTGTTGGTCCACTGTGTTCTATCAAGTCCAAAGTCAATGCAGCCGTCTACCAGGAAATTTTAGAGCACTTCATGCTTCCTTCCGCTGACAAGGTTTATGGAGATGCTGATTTCATTTTCCAGCAGGACTTGGCACCTGCCCACACTGCCAAAAGTACCAATACCTGGTTTAATGACTATGGTATCACTGTGCTTGATTGGCCAGCAAACTCGCCTGACCTGAACCCCATAGAGAATCTGTGGGGTATTGTCAAGAGGAAGATGAGAGACACCAGACCCAACAATGAAGACGAGCTGAAAGCCGCTATCAAAGCAACCTGGGCTTCCATAACACCTCAGCAGTGCCACAGGCTGATCGCCTACATGCCACGCCGCATTGATGCAGTAATTCATGCAAAAGGAGCCCCGACCAAGTATTGAGTGCTTATATATATGAACATACTTTTCAGTAGGCTGACATTTCTGTATTAAAAATCCTTTGTTTTATTGATCTTATGTAATATTCAAATTTTCTGAGATACTGAATTTGGGGTTTTCATTAGCTGTAAGACATAATCATCAAAATTAAAAGAAATAAAAACTTGAAATATTTCACTCTGTGTGTAATGAATCTATATAATATATGAGTTTAACTTTTTGAATTGAATTATCGAAATAAATGAACTTTTCCATGATATTCTAATTTATTGAAATGCACCTGTACTAGCCCTAAATTGGCCCCGTCCCAACATTATTTGAATGTGCTGTGCCCCTGAATGGCAGGAATGGATGTATATTAACAAATAAAATTAAGATGACCAGACAAACAAAAAGACTTATGTTCATACTGTCAGCAATGAAATACAAGCTAAACTTAATTTTAGAAATCACTGCTGTCTTTTTTTATTTGCATTTTCCATACCGTCCCAACTTTTCTGGAGTTGGGGGTTGTATATTTAATACAGAATGTCTACATCAATGTATTCGAGATTTAACGTAACAGTCTTTTTGGACTTTTATTGTAATCACATGAAACTAAAATAATTAAAATCATAGGTAAGTAAAGGGTCTGTCCCAGTGACAAGACAAATAGAAAGTTTCAAAAGGCTTCGTCAGCCTATCACAGAAGTCAAACTCACCTTTAAAGCACTGATTGACAAACATAGAATGAAACTGAACGACTCATATAAATTAGTCTTGTTTTCCTATTTTCTGAGACAAACATATCTGCTTTACATTTGTTAAGATTTTTAGACCTGTCTCCAACTGGATGCTTCAAGTCTTAACTAGAAGATATGTTTTTTAATATTTTAATTTACTACTGAAATCATGTAAATTGTTGCCTTACTGTTACCAGGATTATTATTTAGCTTCCTCTCACTGGGTTGACACTGTTATTATAAGTCAATGTAAAAATTTCTGAATCATTTCAGTAACTTCCAAAAGATGAACATAAACTGATCATGTTCACTATGAGGTAAGAGAGATTCAGACTGGACATAAAGATAAGACCGCAACCTTAAGATGAAAACCTGAAAGGACTTCAGGCTGTTTGAAAAGGGATGTGTTATGAAGCTTGATGTTGACAAGGGCTGAAGTTAACTTCCCGATTTAGCAGTTCAGGGGAAACTTAGTTGCACTCTACTGAACGCATCTAATGTTGGAGGCATTTACCCGAGTGAAAATGTGTTGGCCATTTTTAGTAGAGCATCACTGTCTGGAAATAAACTTTCAAATCTAGAAACTCTTACTTTATTTGTGAAAAACACAAAATTTGACATTTCATTGCTTTTTCAGCATTCACTCATATTGAAGCAGGCACATTGTGGGACTATACACTTTTTAAACCAGGACGCTCTGATCTCTCTTCTCCTGGTGGCAGTTTATTGCTACAGTGGCTTCCCAATGTGGGCTCCATGATGGAGCTGCCAGTCTGGTCAGTCCCCGCAGCACTGCGGCACTAACACACTTGCTTGGCCTTTTTTCCTCAGCATCTCTGTCTGCAAGCGCCCTCATATTCTCGCACACATTCGTCGCGATGACAAACTCTAAGGTGACTCATGAGATTGGTAGTGTTAAATTTCCTCCCTCTCGAACCTTGCATTTGTTGCAAATTACAATCCTACAGTCGCTCAGAAAGTGTGAGTTACAAAATGTTAAACTGTATGAATCCTAATGTGCCTATGTGTAATGATGATAACTGAGAAAACCTTTCCCACAGGTATCACAGGAAGACAACCTCTAATCTGAACAGACACGCACAGTGAAAGTTCAGCCCAGCAATCTGTTTGAAACCTTTCCCACATGTTTCCACAACATGTGTTTCTCACCTGTGTGAATCCTCATGTGGACTTTCAGGTAATAATGACGTCCGGAAACCTTTCCTACATGTTTTGCACAAATATGGCTTCTCACCTGTGTGATTCCTCATGTGGATTTTTAAGACATATCTTGTTTTAAAAAAAGCCTTCCACAATTATGCAAGGATATGGCTTCTCACCTGTGTGCATTCTCATAAGGTAATGCAATTCAATTTAGATTTAAATCTAAAACTTTTCCCACAAATGTCACATGTTGAACACTTTTACCTGTGTGAGTGTTACAGTGTCTCTTGTTGGGAAAGAGTTGTCTACATTGTCACTGTGACTTGTGTTATTGTGATGTTGGCCCTGCTTTACTCTTTGACTCTTCATCTCTAGTTGATCCCGGTCCACATCATTGCTTCCTCTCTGATCTGGCACTCAGCCACAGGAGAGAGTTATGAGAGAGGAGCTGGTCACTTTTGGTTCTTCTCCACTGTGGTCGATCTCCTCATTAGTAGGAGTAAACATAACAGCACGCTTCTTCTGCTTCAGTACAGGCTGCTCTCCTCCTGACTGGTGCAGAGTCTCTCCTGCTCCTCTTAATCTGTGGAGGCTCTGGGTCCCCTGGTCCAGACTGGAGTTCTTGTCCTGGTCACTGAGAACCTCCTCCTCCTTACAGATATGTTGCTGTGGGAGCTCTAAAGGAACAAATGCACACAAGAAATAGGCACTATGTGATGAGGGAGTAAGAGTCAATAAAGGATACCTATACGAGTCCCTGCTCCTGTGTTAGTTTTCATTTTGACCATTCTGTTTGATCAGGCTTTGGATCTGACTCATTAACTCTACAATCAAAACAAAGCAATCGTCAGTCCCGCATGGTCCTAATAACTTCAGATCAGTGATGGTGTTTATTGTTAGAGGTAAAGTGAGAGCAGGTCAGAGGAAGTGAGGAGGAAACAGACTCAACAGAGACTCTGACAGGACGACCAGACTTTAATGAGTCTGTCCTGAAGCAGCGCTTGGTTATAATTATGCTGTGGTGGGACATCGCTAAAAACAATGAACGTAGCTGTAAACATGATCGATTATGTTCAGTGACCGCATCGATGCAGAGTCGCCCAAGTCCGTGATCGTGATGCATCCAAGAAATTCCTACACCTCTATGATTTATGTAATTTTCCTCGACACAATGTGGGCACATCAAGCATTAGGATTTGCGACAGTCAAAGCAGTCTTTCCCATTATTTATCTAGATTGTAGCAGCCTGCCATATTATAATTTGTCCTGCCACAGTTTCCTTGCTGCATTTTATAGCTGTGTGTCGCACTGTTTGCCACATGCTTGCTTGTGTATTCTTCCAAAAGTTGCAATACAGACAGAACTCATAGTTTCAGCTAGTTAAAGCCCATCAACAAAATAACTGTGTTTAGAATATTGATTAGAAGAAACAGTTTTTAACATAAAGGAAAAGGGTGTTAATGTTATAGTATTTATACATAAGTAAATGTCTGATAGAGATGAAGGAAGCAGTTTTCTCTCACGTGAGAACTGTGAAATCTGTGTACCTGTCACCCTAATGTGCTGCGTCTGAGAGCAAAGCCACCACCAGTAGTTTTTGCGTAATCCTGCAAACTCACAAACAGACAAAAGGAAAAACATAACCTCCTTGGTGTTAGTTTCCATGAAGACCACTGTGTTTGTACTCACTTGTCCTGTGAAGCTTATCTCAGGTTTCCAAATGATATCCAACAACCTGCGCTGACGAACGATCTCTTTCTCGTACTCGACGACAGTTTGTTCAAAGACTTGAATATTTCTTCAGCAGCAGAAGTTAGCCCGCCACTGACAAACTCTCTCAAACCTTGAACTGAAGATATTGTTGCTTCTCCACCACTGATGTGTTTGTGATTTATCATCATCTTCCCACTGCTCTTACACATCCACACCGATAACGCTTCCAGTGTTCACTCGATGATGATAATAATAATAATAATAATAATAATAATAATAATAATAATAATAATAATAATGATAATAATAATAATAATACACAATAATAATAATCTTCTTCTTCTTCTTCTTCTTCTTCTTCTGCTTCTTCTTCTTCTTGTGTTCATTGGCGACAAAACTGGGCTTGCAAGCGCTTTACCGCCACCTCTGGACTGGAGTGTGGAGCAGTTGATTACAGCAACTAATCTAAACTAAAATGATATCATGTTTTAGTCCTGTTTCTCTTGGCACTTTTAGAAGTTGATGTATATTCCTTGATGTCTTTACTTACATATTTTGTAATGTAATATCTATCTTTTAATCCTGATATGAATTCCTGTATTTGTTCATTATATTTGTTGCACAAGTGCACGAGTGACAGTTTTCAGGTTTTCAGCTGTTAGCCTATTTTTTTAAGTGTATCTTTAATCCTGTGCGACTAATAATTCAGGCGGGTAATGATTTTCTCTGCTCTTCTCACCAGGGCCTACATGTTTTGAATTCAGAACAAATGTCTCCTGTGTCATTTAAATACCAGTATTCTTTTCTTTAGCTAAAAACGCAGTGTAAATGACACTTCGACCGAATATGAATATCGGGCTTGAGGACACTGGATGACACCACACGAGCACCATGGAGGCAGGTTATGTTTTTTCTGTTGTTTTACTACATCTGGAAGCTTTGGTCACCAGTTCCTTTAATTGTGTGTTGGATTCTGTTCTACAAAGTTTACCCCCTGAGACACCAGAAGCGTTTTGTGGACCAAACCTCCACCCATCCTCCAACTCAGCATAGTGGGAGTTGATAATGAGTACCATTTCTGGGTGAACTATCCCTTAAGTTTCATAAGGAGTCCCTCTTTCCATAGCATATGATTTGCTTTTTTCAATATCATGAACACAGCAATAACCATTTCTTTATCGGTTGGGGCTTTATTGATTTCTGTGCGCTGTCATTCATATAATTTAATATTCTGTTACATACTGCATCTTTACCTGACAAGTTTGTTGCATTAGAAATGGCTCTCTTCAATTCCAATACACTGAATGTTAGGTCCAAGTGATCCATCACTTCTCTCTGCCTTCCTCCTGACCATTCACAGTTCAGTTGTTGCTAACCACCTCAACTGACGCAACTCCTTACCCCTCTGGTGGTCAAGTTCCATGAGTGAAGGACTCACTCAGTTTAATATTGTTCGCTAAGAAAATAAATAAGTATTTTAACCTGTTCTCAGACATGCACTGACCTCTGAGATTCCCGCACTTTCTCCGAAGAGGTGCATGTGTGAACGCAAATGCCTGTGTGAGAGTCAGCAGAAAGTCAGAGAATCTCTGTGTGAATACAGCAGTGGGAATCACCCGCTGGATTAACAGCGAGCGAGTGGGGTTGATGATGCTTCTAACATGTATAAACAAAACAAAAACTCTGAATAAGAGGTCAAAACGAGATGACACACTTGTATAGAAGATACAGAGGAAGATGCTTAAGAGTTTGTGATGACAAGAGCCAACAAGGTGTCTGTGTGTTGTCAAGAAAGTCACATGATCTCCGCGAGGGAATCAATACACATTTCCTGCCTCTGCCTGCTGCACCACCCCTCACCTGAATCCTGCAGACACCCTGTGTTGTTGTGTTGTGCCTGGGCGGAGAATCTCCTGCTGCAACATTCATGCTTGAAAGGCAACTCCAGAGAAAGTCCTGACCAAATTTTTCCTGACATCCTCAAGAGGGCAGACAGTTGGTCGATCCTATTAATGAGAGTGAAAAAGTCTGAATTTCCAACATTTAACTTATAAAAGGGCATAACAGAAATCAGCAGTAAGAAATACCGTGGATTTCAATTGGGTGAACCTCAGTACAGTAAAAGAAAAGTGACATGACATGGGGAAATTGAGGTTTGGCGGACAGAGCCACGGAAGAATGGACTGTTAGTGGCTGATGACTGCTCAGCAGGCGTAGAGAATAAACATATGTATGTGTCTGATCCAAACTGTACATTGATAAAACTAAACGAAAGTTCCAGCTAATTGGAAATCACACCTCAAGCGGAGGTGGAAATCTTGACTGATTGCATTAAGTGTTGATCAACAAAAACAGCATGTTGAAAAAATGACTGATGTGAGTATCAAGAATCATATGCATATTTATCATCTCAACCAGAGTGAAACCATTGCTAAAGCCAATATCATTGTAAAAGCTTTATTGTTAAAAACAAATACATTAGATCAGAAAAACATTTCATTCACGTCACTTTCTCCCCAAATAACTATTAAAAGAAAACTATCAAAAAAAAAAATTGTGACACTCCTAGATATCATCTACACATTTAACCTCTCTAGTTAAGAGTCAACAATCTAATATAATCTACCCAACACAAAGAGGCAGTAAAGGGATAAATCACTGAAAAAATGTAGCTCAGCCATTCACTACCACTCTGCCGATGGAGAGGTGGGCGGCGTTTGAGTCCACAAAACCCTCGGGAGTCTCGTGGTAAACAGTGTTGCAGCAGAACCCAATACAATTGAAGTAATCTGAGATTTCTTCTTTCAGACGTGAAAAACAGAAAACACAACATGCCTTCATACTGCTCGTGGTGTCATCCAAGTGTCCGCAAGACCCATCACTCATATTCGATTTGAAACTAATAATTTACACATTTAATTTAGTGTTTTAAGCCCAAATGTCCACTGATATCTTCCTACCAGGTATTCACAGACCGTCAGTTGTGCTAACGTCATCTAGCTTAGCCACATCCGGTGAACTTTTTAGCTAAAGACATTAATTTGAATATCAGGGCTTGCAGACACTTGGATGACAACACGAGCAGTATGGAGGCATGCTTATGTTTTTACTGTTGTTTTATTACATCTGAAGAAGGACTCAGCATTGACTTCACTTGGATGATCCTGCTCTAAACACCTCGTGTTTTGTGGACTCTAAACACTTTGGACCCACCCTTCCATCGTATAGTGGTGAGTAGACAATGGCGGAATTTTCATTTCTGGGTGAACTGTCCTTAAGTGCAACACAATTCTCTTAGCTGGTTTTGTATTTTCTTCGACAGTCACTATTTTCACATGCAGCCGGGCTGTTTAAATACTAAATGCACTTGTGTTTATTCATCTGGCCAGGTGTCCAAACATTTTTTTCCCGAGGGCCACATACAGAAAATATACGGCTGACTGGGCTAATTTCACTGATGTGAGGTATACTGTCTCACCTCTCATGCACTAATATTGGCAAAATCAATCAAAATGCAGGTAAATTACATTTGATAATTGAACATGTTTGAAGAAAAAGCCTCCATCAAAGCCTATTAGTAGATTTTCATTTTGCCTTTACAAAAGGTTGGCAGGTCATTCTCTCAGTGACAGCCTCAGATTGGTTCTTAGGGTTGATCCCTTCATTGTCCCAAGGAAGGAGAGACAAGAAGAGAAATAGGGATGATATTTCAAGCTTATTACACAAATAAATGATTGGGCTTGTTAACACATCAACTAACGTTTGTTAAAAGATTGTCATCAACTTTAATTGACTGAATTTATTAAGTAATTGGGCTTATTAACAAACAGAAAACTGTGTGTATATTTTTAACTCACCTGTAATGGGAAGAATGTTGCGCTCAGTGGGAGCAGTGATGCTGATTCTTCAGAGAATCATCACACTGAATTTCGAATTGCCCTAATTGCAGACCTCCTCCACTTCTTCTGCATCCATTGAAAACGGAGCCGCAAACAGTGATTTCCTTCTCAATGACAGAAAATCTTGGAAGCGCTGACTGAATTCTGTCATGAGATGTGATCAGACACAGTCTCCCATTTTTGCAGAGCTTGATTTCAACAAGGTGGGGAAGTGCGCTACATTGAAGTTGCGCAGTTGTGACTAAGAGACGGAGCTTCGTGACGGATATACTTCATAACTGGCTATTGTTGCATTTTCTTGAGCTTTGTTAGCACGGAAAAACTGTTGCTGCATTAGCAGGTTAGCTGCCATTTGCTTTACCTTTCTCTTTCCGCTCTGCGCCAGTGTAGGACGTGGAAGGTCTGATAAGCTCAAGCCTATAATGCCGCCGTACATTGTACTCTTTCATCACGGCAACCCTCTCTATTGCAAATCAAACAAACACACTTCCTTGGTTTTGGGTGAAAAATATTCATTTTTCCACCGAGTCTGAAATTTTCTGCACTCGCTTGCAACTTTGCGTCTCTTCGGTTCCGCATTTCTGGTGACCCTGAGCAAATGTTTTCTTCGGGACATTTGTTTTAGAGACGCTGCCTTGTTCAAGACAGCGCCACCTAGTGTTTAAACTAAAAGTGCAATACAGTGGGCCATAGTCCATTATATTTTTAGACTTTGATACGTCAATTAAAATGGATGGCGGGCCGCAGTTGGCCCGCGGGCCGAGTTTGACAATTCCCCATCTAAGCAGGTTATGCTGTTAAAATGAGGTCTGTCGGCTCATTGGAGGAGTATTAGCATTAGTTGACACAGTGGTAAGTCTCAGGAACAACCCTATCTGACCAAGACAGTAATGAGTGCATGGCATAGGCTTGTGCACTTTCACTTTTACTACATTACATCCAATCTTACTATATGAATTTGCCAAGAACAGCACACCTGCCTTTCTAAAAGGCAAAGAGAGCTGGTGTTGCAATCACTCTCCCATGATTATTTAAGACATTAAACATGCACCTGCTGCAGTGACCATGTCCCAATATGAAATCAACAAAACTGAATTTGGTCAAACTATGCACTTGCATAATAAGCATTTTAGAGCATGAGCTGAGAATGTTAATACAGAGCTCTTATTCTGGGTGCTCTACCACACGCTCGTAGGTGTACAACTTTTTATTCTTTTCATATGCCTTTCCAAGTCTCGCTTACAAAATAATGTTTTCCAACACGATTTACAAGGCTTCTACCCTGGGTGAATTTTTTATGATTATCTATGGTCTTGCACACACATTTTTCTCACAGGTGTTATAGGTACGGCTTCATCTGTGTGGATTCTTGTGGTGCAATGTAAAATTTTGCTGGTTCTGAAAGCTTCCCAAATGTTTCACAACCATATGGTTTCCCACCTGTGTGGGTTCTAATGTGGTATTTTAAGACGTGACTCTGTGTAAAAGCTCCACAAGTCTTGCAAGAATATGGCCACCTGTGTGAATACGCGATGCTTTTCAAACCTGATTTCTGACTGAATCTTTTCCACAGGTGTTGCAGAGTACGGTTTCTCTCCTGTGTGGATTCGCGAAACAACAAGTCTTTACTGACTTAAACTTTCCCACATATTTCACAAGTATATGGCTTCACCTGTGTGGATTCTTGTGGTGCAAACAACATTGTGCTGGTTCTGAAAGCTTTCCACATGTTTCCACAACCATATGGTTTCTCACCTGTGTGGGTTCTAATGTGTATTTTAAGTCAGCATTGTCTAAAAGCACTCCTGTCAAATCGTGTAAGAATATGGCTTTCACTCAGAGTAAGCTGATACTTGTTCAAACCTGATTTCTGATCAAACTCTTCCCACAGTGTGTTGCAGGAGTACGGTTTCTCTCCCGTGTGGATTCTCGCGGGAGCAACAAGTCTGCCCGGATTCTGGAAACCTTTACCACATATTTCACAAGTATATGGCCTCACCTGTATGGATTCTAGATGAACATTCAATGTTGGTATGTCAGTGAAACCTTTATCAGCAGGTCTTGCAAGGGCATGGCCTCTCACCTGTGGGGTTCTCAGATGTATAATTAACCAGGATCTGAACTTAAACGATTTTCCACAAGTGTCACATATGACTCTTTTTTAATTTTAGAGTGTTACGTGTCTCTTTGTTGGGAAAGAGTTGTCTACACTGTCGCTGGGACTTGTGTTATTGTGATGCGTCCTCTTTTCTCTTCTCTCTTTGACTCTTTCTTCATCTCTAGTTGGACCCTGGTCCACATCATTGCTTCCTTCTCGATCTTGGCTCAGCTACAGGAGAGTGAGAGAGGAGCTGGTCACTTCCTTGGTTCTGTCCACTGTAGTCGATCTCCTCATTAGTAGGAGTAAACATAATGGCATCGTTCTTCGGTTCAGTACAATGCTCTCCCTCCTGATTGGTGCAGAGTCTCTCCTGCTCTCTTAATCTGTGGATCTGAGGCCTGGGTCCTCTTGGTCCAGACTGGAGTTTTGGCCTGGTCACTGAGAACCTCCTCCTCCTTACAGATATGTTGCTGTGGAGCTTCTAAAGGAACAAATGCACACAAGAAATAGGGCATTAATGTGATGAGGGAGTAAGAGTCATTGTGTTGATACTATACAAAACACTTTGAACTTTATACGAGTCCTGCTCCTGTGTTAGTTTTCTCATTTGACCATTCTGCTTTTACACACCTGTCCTGTGTAGTTTTATCTCAGGGTTTCAAACAAGATCAGTAGTCTGCGCTGATAATTAATGTCTTCATTGGACCCAAGGATAATATTCTGAGTGACTCTGGGTATTTCTTCAGCAGCAGCAGTTGGTGTCTGTGGGTCCTCTGGTCCAGACTAGAGTTTGTCTCCCCCTGGTCTCCTTCTTCCTACATACATGTTGCTGCAGGAGCTCTGAGGAACAAGGGGACACATAATGGTCACTAATTTGATGATAGAGTATACATCTGGCAATATAATATTTATGATGTAGGATCATGTCTCCAGACTGTTCTGGCCACTTTAACCCTGATGTCCTGACTTCGCTTCACTTTACGTCTAGTGTAATGATCCACTGCACAATTTGCCACACGCTGCTTGTGTATTCTTTCCAAAAAGTTCCACAGTAAGACAGACCTCAGTTTCAGCTCCACTTCTGCTCGGGATCTGCAGGTGGCAGATCAATAAATCAATGATTCATATAGCCCATATTCAAATCACACTGGTCTAATAGGCTAACAACTCATCTGCCCTTAACCCTCAACAAGAGGAAAACTATTAAAAACCATTAACAGGAACAAACAGAAACCTCAGAGAGACATACATGAGGGATCCCTTCCCAGGAAGGACAGAAGTGCAATAAATGCCATGTGCAACTGAGAACATCAACAAAATAACTGTGTTTAGAATATTGATTAGAAGGAAACAGTTTTTAACATAAAGGAAAAGGGTGTTAATGTTTATAGTATTTATACATGGGTAAATGTCTGATAGAGATGAAGGGAGCAGTTTTCCTCATGTGAGAACTGTAGTTCAGGTACCTGTTACTCCTAATGTACAAGGGTGTGAGAGCAACGCCACCACCATAGAGTGAATGAATTCTGTTGAAATGCCGAAATTAAACAACATTCCTGATCCGCTTAAAGTTAATCGGTTCTTTATCATTCATGGCAGAAAACACTCCCTATATTTTTTTTTATTGAACACATTTTCAAGGAAAGTTATCTCATAATGTCTTTAAGTTGTTGCTGAGGTATCATTGCTTTTGACTTATGGGCATCACATCACTTATTATGATCAGTCCAAGGTCAGGGACATGCAAATACCAAAAAAACTTCTTTGTTGATGGACTCCATGGCCACTGGATAGAAATGCATCATGTGTCATCATTTTTATTCCAACTTATTGCAAAACTACACTTGATTGTTGATGTGGCAATGAACCCTCTAACTAGCCGCAGGAATTCTTCTATATCTGCTCCTTCAGGAGTCTTTGATGCAGAAACTGTGTTCCTTTGTCTGTGGTCTTTCTTCTTAAAATAAAAGATGTTTTGTTTTCAAAACATTCAACCCATTTCTTTTACCATAATCGAATCAAAATCAGATCAACTAGCTACGTTGTAGCCCGAGCACAGGCATTTTGGCCTGTTATGTTAGTGGAGAGAGCGATCAATGACCAAGCGCACGCCTCCGCATTGCATGTGTTTTGCGACTCGCGGCAAGGACAAACGCTTTCACTTCCTGGGCGCGTCCGGCCGAGCGATGTCGATCCTGCCTGCTAATTGCTCATTACGGTCCACGCTATCAATTGCACATCACACTGTGAACATTATGTAAATCGAATGATAGCTGTAAACAAAGCTTACTCGTTGCCAGTAGGTGGCGCTATGACACTGAGGAAATATTGACACAGAGCTGTACAGGCTTGGACTCTAATCATGTGACAGAAGTTTGGCGGTGATAGGACAATGCACACTGAGTTATGACAACACACCCCTTTGGCGAAGGATGATCCTTCGCCGCAGACCGCAATGTTTACACGGTTTGAGGAAATGTCACAATTCTGACCATGATCCAATGACTTGTCTCAGCTCATTTGAGCTGTATATTGTCCAGTTGTTGCGTTGTGCATCAAAGTATAAACATGTCACTCCTGTAGCCAGCAGGTGGCGCTTTTTTGTGATTTTTTTAAGAAATGATTTCTGTGTAGATGTCATCAGGCCGGGATTCTTGTCTTAGATGTGTAGTTTGGACTTGATTGACCTTGTGCGTCCGAAGTACAGAACCTCGTGGTTTTGATGGCGTGTAATCAAACTTTGATGCCACGCCACAGTCACACCGTGATGAAAAATCGATCTTTGAGTTAGTTTTATCTCCATCTTGTTGTGATGACACTCATTCAATTTGAAGTTGATCGATGAAAGCCCTGGGACAAGTTCGGTCAGCAAAATGCATTTACAAAGCAGAAGTTTTGTAGATTAGAAGTAGAATCCATTGTTTCACTCTACATATGCTGATCTATCCAAGGAGCGAGGCCCTTTTAATACTCCTCGCACCTTAACTTTACATTGAAGTTCTTAACCATCATCAGAAATACAACTTTTCATCACTGTGTTGGGATAGAGTCGATTGCCATTTGTCTGTGATTCAAAGTTTGGAAATGGTCTGTTCATATTGTTTACAAGGGATATTCTACATCTATCCTATATATTAAATCATATAAACTCTTGTTGCTTTTACATAAGTGAGATATAAAAAATATACAGAAGTAATATTTCCATCTTCCTGCAGAAATTTAACTCCAAAATTGAATTAGTTGAGATCTCAAATTTCCTTCAAAATTAAGACAAACACAATCAAGTAACACTGTAACTGATTTACGGTGATAGTCAGCAGCAACTGTGTCTTATTCTGGAAAATATCTGACAGTTAGATGCTTACTATCGCTATTTGATCACCAGCCATAATGAGGTCACTCTACTCTGCCTTATACAGCTTGTTGAGCAGTTCAGGTGAAGGTGCTGATGGCTGATGAATTAAAGGAAGAACTAAACTTGCACCTGTGAAACAGTGAATTTTCAGCTTGTAAAACAGCAAACTTTAGTCTCAGTGAATAAATCCTGGAGTACAAATTATTCGGGATTTTGAATCTTTTAATAATTGTTTTAAATATGGAGGGAACCAGAGCACCTGAGAAAAGCCACAACAAGACTTAAGTCTGAGGAATAAATACTGAGAGCAAATAATTCCATTTTATTCATTCTTATAAATGGGGATAACAGGAGCACATGGAGAAAGTATATTTAAATTTGAAAGTAGCCATCGGAATAACATCATCCACTTTTATCTCCGGAAGAAGGAAGAGAAGCCTGCTCTGAAAGAGGAGAAGACGCCAGGCTTTTTGCACAGGCGTCTTTTTCAAAGAGGAGCTAATTGATATCTCAAGTTCTGGATCTCTAAAAGAAAGGAAACCAATAGCATCTCTGGACAAGGCCACTTCTTACACAACTCTCTTGAAAATGACCTCACAAGGATTGAAGCTAGTTGGAAAGCTGAGTCAATGTCTTTGACCTCGGGCCTATATTCCTCCAGCAGATGATGACTTGTGTCTGTTATGTCGACATCAGTCCAGGTCACCTTTTGCCTTATTATAGCTTCGTGATGAGCTGGTCCAAGAGAACACTGACATACATTTTACATCTGTCTGCTGCCAGCATCTTTGCAATCTTCTCCCTGGAGTTGCTGTCTGATGATGCTGAGTTCTCCTTTTTCTTTTGCTGACCTCTGATGATGTTGACTGCTTCGATCTTTTATTCTCACTGCTGCTGACCTCTGATGATGAAGTCTGCTTCGATCCTTTCTCTCAATTACGTTGAACACTGCTGGTGTTGACTTCTTCGGGTCTTTCATTCCCTCCGCTGACCTCTGATGATGTTGACTATTTCCGATGTTTTCTCAATGCTGTTGACCTCTGATGATGATGACTGCTTGTTTGTTTCCAGTGAGTCAGATGGCCATAAAAGCCTCTGACACCCTTTGTGTGGCAGTTAACTTGGTTGTTCAGCCACCAGCTTATCAAAGGACAGAAAACAAAACACCCTGGTCTGAATGTCTGCATATATGCCCCTGTGTGCCTTAGAACAGCCACCTTTTCACTGACCTGAACTAATGTCTGAATTCCTTCCAGGTGCGATGTGCGTATAGATGAGATCTGAAAGCTGTTTTGTGAATACAAGAACCTTTTCTGATGGAGGCTTTTTCAGTGTTTGGAATGCAGAACTTTCATTTCCACCTCCTCGGCTTCTCCTTCTCCAGAAGCACAGGGCCAATACTAGCCATCAATGACTGTATCGTCAGCCTCCTATTGACTTTGGTCTCCTCCTTGAATTTTTTTCGCTAATTTCGTCATATTTGAAGCGGCCCCTGCTGTGGCAAAGTCTTTATGAAAAGACTATTGATCGCCCTCATTCCTTTACTGATTGGAGAGGTTTGGCTGTGGAGATTCCTTTCCATTTTTGCTTTCCTTATTGATTGACTCAATAATTTCATCTAAAGCCAGACAATCTCTGGAGAAAACGATGAATTGAGTAGAGGCTGTCATTGAACTCATTAAAGAAGTCTGTGATGTCAGTCAAACTATTGTTGATTGTTTCCTGACAAGCATCTTCCCACCGTCCATACTGCTTGCTGAACTCCTCTGAGGAACTACCTGACTTGGAGCTGACTCCTGAAGAGTGGAGCTTGAAGAGGTCCTACATCCGAATGGGATCATCTGATAATCCTGGGTTCCTCTGAGGAAATGGCCTGACTCGCCTGCGCGATTGACACTCGAGCAAGAGTTTGATTTTGCATCTGCCTTTAACGTCTCGCAGGCATGGGCCAGATCATCTTCTGACTCTAGCGGGGTTAATGAGGCGGCTGGAGAGGCTTTCAGAGCTCAGCACACAGGTGGAGCTTGCAGACAGCAGGAGTTGGACAGTCTTTTGTCACCTCCTCTACAACCAAGTCTGTGAGCTTATCCAAACTCTTAGACTTTGTTGTGCCTGGTGAAAGACTGTCGTTGAGAGTGTCGCCCAGAATGGACCGAACTTCTTCCTCAGACAAGGGTGCATCGACACGCTTTGCAAATGGCATTTGAAACGGCCGCTATTAATCAGCAGAAGATCTGCCAACATAAATGTTGTAGCTTCATCCGTTTGTATGACTTCAGCTCCCACTGCCTGCACTGATCTTCGTAAAAAAGGACTGAAGTACGGGCGGACAGTCTCTACCTTTATATTCATTTGTTTCACTCTCCGAGTGATTCCATTGCGACTGTTGTTTTCTTCAATGTGTTACGAATTGTTATTTTTCATTGTTCAAGATGTGTGTTTTCCAAATTTTCAAGGAAAATCTCTTATCTTCTTTGTTCTACCAATTCGCTGGTTAGTGCAGACTGATTCTTCACTTCTTATTTTTCTGAGATAAAGAGCATCTTTAAAGAATAGAAAGGGAATTGAAGCAAAGGAGTTTAAAGGAATTGAAGCAAGGGGTTAAAGGAATTGAAGCAAAGGAGGTTTGGTGAAATTCAAACAAAGGGGGCAAAGGACTATGAGATGTGAATACAGATCAAAGGAAACCATAACTGTTTTGCTCTGCTGCCGCCTGGGCTGACGGTACCGCAGCATCCGGGTTCGCACTACTCAGGCTCAGAGACAGTTTCATCCCCAGGCCATAAGACTTTAAACTCCTCCAATCTGCAATAACTCCACTAAACCAGCACCTTAGGGTATTTGCACTATTGCACATAATTGCACTATTGTTTTTTTTCTTTAGGTGTATATATATATTTAGATATATATATTTTATTTTCTATTTTTAATTTTGATATTCTAGCTTTTATTCAATATTTTTTGCTTGTAATATTCGAGCATTGCTATAAGAGAGCCTGTGACCCAAGCATTTCATTGCCACGACTGCTTAATGTAATTGTTGTGCATTTGACAATAAACTCTTGAATCTTGAATCCACTTGGATCGACCTTTGCATTGCAGTACCCTCCAAGTAATTCCAGTTGTACCTTTGAAAAATAAAGCTTATTTGAAATACAGCAATGCCTAATTTAATAAACCAATGCCTAGGTACACTGAGTGAACTAATGCAGTCCCACAAGCAAAATGCCATATTATATAAATATTGTACATTTCATGAAGGCAGGACATGTTTTAGGCTGTTGGTGTTGGATTGTATTAGTTTTAGCTTGGTGTACCTAATAAACAGCCACTTAGTTCCTTATGCAACATGCTACCCTTCATGTCCATTGTATAATACTTTGTGCATTGTCAGGGATTTGTTCTGGTTGAAAAACAAATGACTTAAGATAAATTAGAATAAAATTCACATATTTTCATTTGGAGAAGTGATGAATGTCACTGTCTGATCTGTGTCAGCACCAGCAAAGTTGAGATCTGCGATTTTGTTTTATGGTTTGTATACAGGTATTTAACAAAGCACTTTGTCAACTCCAAATACAAATGACTTCTGAGTCCTGTTTTCATTGCTTTTTCAAAATGTCAGTTTTTACTATGTATGACTGATCTGTGGAGAAAGGCATTTTCTTCCTTCATCATTCCTGTGTATGCTGAGTGAATATTATAGAAGTGACACTAAATCTGATTCTGATTGTAAGTTGCAAGTTGATTTAGCGCAGCATCGCACAAGCCAAGTTAGTTAAAACCTGAAACAATACGAGCCTTTCACAGAAATATCAGTAGTGGCATATGTACCAACTAGTAACTAACTAAAAGCTGAAGAGCAGGTTCACACTGAACACATGGGGAACATTATGCTGCCTGTACATTTCCACACACTAAACCTTTAAGGTTTCTACATTCTATTGGCCAGTATTCAGTATCCTAAGCATCCACATTTAGATTTAAAGATGGAAAATAATTACATTACCAGAGTTTAAATTGATAAAAATAAAAGAGTCGGGTTCACAACCACCCTACACCCGCTTCTGAGACCTCCAGCAGCAACACACAGGGGAGGCACTCACACACCCAGACCACAACCCACACAATTCCACACTTCCAGACTGGTCAGTCAGATTTTCATCGATTGCGTCGCAGTCTGTCTGAATTGGAAACATAACATCAAAACAGCCTTGGGCGAAGGAACACTGGTACCCTGCAAGGATGTGTTCTCAGCCCTATGCCTCTACACACTGTTCATACGACTGTGTCGCCTCTCACAGGGACAACACCATCCTGAAATTATCTGACGACACTACAGTCATTGGACTTATTACTGGCGGTGTGTGGAAACAGCATATAGACGTGAGGTGTCTAGTCTGGTGACATGGTGGGAAGAGAACAACCTCACCCTCAACAAGGACAAGGCCAAGGAAATGATCGTGGACATGAGAAAGGAGAGGAGAACTCATTGGCCACTGTTCATCCGGGGCTTGAGGTGGAGAGGCTGAGTAGCTTCTAATTCCTGGGCGTCTACATCAGTGATGACCTCACCTGACACTCAAACACCACCTAGCTGGACAAGAAAGCACAACAGCGGCTGTACTTCCTGAGGAGGCCGAGGAAATTCAGCATGTCACCAAAGATCCTCAGGCAACTTCTACAGTTGCATCATTGAGAGCACCTTGGACTAGCTGCATCACCGTGTGGTATGGGAGCACTGCAATGGAGACCACCATCAGTACCCTCTCTACAGGACATCTACCACTGCAGAGTCCACAGAAGAGCCTGCTCCATTGTCAAGGACCCTGATCTAACCCCAACACGTGACTGTTCATACACTCTGCCCTCTTGGTAGAAGGTACAGACGTGGGAAATCCAGGACGTCCAGACTGGAGGAACAGCTTTTATGCAACTGCCATCAGACTGTTAAACACTCACTGTCCTGACACCACCCTGACTACACCCAAACACACAGATCCTTCACTTGCCCCTACTCTATATGATAAATAAAACCCTTTGAAACTTTGAAACTGAAAACTGTCACTCATGTATTGATAGAGTGTGTGAAAATATAATGAATGAAGAAGGATTTATATCAGATTAAAATACGAGTGCCAAATGTTACATAGAGAAATTTGATAGTAAAGAAATAAAGGAATATACATCATCTTCTAATGAACTACTTAAGAGAAACAGGACTAAAACATAATTCAATTTTTGTTTTGTTTTGTTTGCTGCCAATCTACTGCTCCCCACTCCAGTCAAGAAGGTGGCGGTAATGCACTCATAAAACCGGTTTGCCAACCGCCAATAAAACACCAGAAGAAGAGTAAAAGAAGAATCCACAATCATGGAGGTGAATACCGGAAGCTTATCATGTGGTTGAGTGAAGCAGCGGGAGGGGGACCATAATAAACACATCAGTGGTGATGAAACAATAAATGGCTTCAGTTCAGGTTTGAGAGAGTTTGTCAGTGAGCCACTAACTTCTGCTGCTGAAGAAATATCTGTGAGTCTTTGAACAAACTGTAGTTTATACGAGGTAGGAGGATAGGTATTGACAGACTACAGTTCTCACGTGAGTGAAAACTGCTCCCTTCATCTCTATGGCTCTCTGAGGTTTCTAAGTGCTTGTTCCCTGTTAATAGTTTTTTTATTATAGTTTTTCTTGTTGAGGTTTAAGGGTAGATGAGTTGTTAAGCCCTATTAGAAACATTTGATTTGTGAATATGGGCTATATAAATCAAATTTGATGCCGCCTGCAGATCCGAGCAAAATTGAGCTGAAACTATGAGGTCTGTCTGTCTGTGTGGAACTTTGGGAAGAATACAAGGCAAGCATGTGGCAAGAAAAGAGTGGACGCTATTAGGACTGACAATTACTTTGTTTTGATTCTAGAGTTAATGAGACGCATGTTTAAACTCAAGGCACAACACAAGACGTAAAGTGAAGCCGAAGTCAAGTGATATGTCCCCTTGTTCCTCCAGAGCTCACGAGCAACATGTATGTAGGCAGAAGAAGGAAGTTCTCACTGACCAGCAGCTCTGTGACCAGGAGAGACAAACTCTAGTCTGGACTAAGAGACCCACAGACACCAACTGCTGCCGCTGCTGAAGAAATACCCAGAGTCACTCAATATTATCCTTGAGTTCAATGAAGACATTAATTATCAGCGCAGACTACTGGATCTTGTTTGGAAACCTGAGATAAAACCACAGGACAGGTGTGTAAAGCAGAATGGTCAAATGAAAACTACAATACAGGAGCAGGACTCGATAAAGTTCAAAGTGTTTTTATAGTATCCTTTATTGACTCTTACTCCCTCATCACATTAGTGCCCTATTTCTTGTGTGCATTTTGTTCCTTTAGAGCTCCCACAGCAACATATCTGTAAGGAGGAGGAGGTTCTCAGTGACCAGGACAAGAACTCCAGTCTGAGGACCCAGAGCCCATACAGATTAAAGAGGAGCAGGAGACTCTGCACCAATCAGGAGGGAGAGCAGCTTGTACTGAAGCAGAGCGATGCTGCGATATTTACTCCTACGAATGTGAGGAGATTGACCACAGTGGAGAAGAACCAAAGAGTGATCTAGCTCTCTGTCATAACTCTCCTGTAGCTGAGAGCCAAGATCAGAGAGGAAGTAATGATGTGGACCCGGGTCAACTTAGAGATGAAGAGGAAAGAGTAAAAGAGAAAGAGGACGCATCACAATAATACAAGTCCCAGCCACGATGTAGACAACTCTTTCCCCAACAAAGGGACACCGTAACACCTACAAAATTAAAAAGTCTTTAAATTATGTGACACTTGTGGAAAATCGTTTAAGTTCAAGTCCTGGTTAATTATACATCTGAGAACCCACACAGGTGAGGCCATACTCCTTTGCAAGACCTGTGGTAAAGGTTTCACTGACATACCAACATTGAATGTTTATCTGAGAATCCATACAGGAGAGATCATATACTTGTGAAATATGTGGGAAAGGTTTCAGAATCCGGCCAGACTTGTTGCTCCACTTGAGAATCCACACGGGAGAGAAACTGTACTCCTGCAACACCTGTGGGAAGAGATTCAGTCAGAAATCAGGTTTGAACAAGCATACGCGTATTCACACAGGTGAGAAGCCATATTCTTGCAAGACTTGTGGGAAAGCTTTTACACAGAGTCACGTCTTAAAATACCACATTAAAACCCACACAGGTGAGAAACCATGGTTTTGAAATGGGAAAGCTTTCAGAACCAGCACAATTTTGTTGCACCACACAAGAATCCACACAGGTGAGAAGCCATATACTTGTGAAATGTGGGAAAGGTTTCCAGAATCAGTAAAGAGTTGATGTTGCACCCAGAAGCCACATGGGGAGAGAACCGATTCCTGCAACACCTGTGGGAAAAAGATTCAGTCAGAAATCAGGTTTGCAGTTATACGCGTATTCACACAGGTGAGAAGTCATATTCTTGCAAAACTTGTGAGAGCTTTACACAAAGTTGTGTTGGAAAACATTATTTTGTATGAGACTTGAAAGTTAGTATGTAAGAAAGAATAAAGTTGTACACCCACGAACGTGTGGTAGAGCACCCAGAATAAGAGCTCTGTTTTAACATTCTCAGCAAATGCTCCTAAAATGTATTATGCAAGTGCATAGTTTTGACCAAATACAGTTTTGTTGATTTAATATTGGGACATGGTCACTGCAGCAGGTGCATGTTTTAATGTCTTAAATAATCATGGGAGAGTCATTGCAACACCAGCCTTTGACTTTTAGAAAGGCAGGTGTGCTTGTTTCTTGGTAAATTCATATCGTAAGATTGGATGTAATGTAGTAAAGTGAAAGTGCACAAGCCTATATATGCACTCATTACTGTCTTGGTCCACATAGGGTTTTGTTCCTGAGACTTACCACTGTGTCAACTAATGCTAATACTCCTCCCAATGAGCCCGACCAGATCTCATTTTAACAGCAACACACTGCTTAGATGAATAGACACAAGTGCATTTAGTATTTAAACAGCCCG